>NC_048287.1:29235476-29516492 GCF_009762535.1 Notolabrus celidotus | reverse complement strand
TGCTCACCTGAGGTTTTGAGCCTGGATCCGTGAGCATCTGATGTGATGTGACTGCAGCATGTTGGTGCAACCACTCAGAGAGGTATGATGATGACAGCCTATTTAAAGTTTTAAAAACAAGTAATGAATCCTGAACTGGATGCTGAAATTGACAGGAAGCAAGTCATGGTGTGATGTCATCCTGGCCTCCCTTCCAAGTCAGAAGACGTGCAGCCGGATACATGTCCGGTCCGGAGCAGGACCGCCGGATAGCTGGAGTCATGTGACCGAGGTTTTCCCACGGTAATCACTGAATCAAGCATTAGCTCGTTAACAAAACACCAGAGAGTTGCAGGGCGCAGAAACCTGACTAAAGGTCACTGAACCTGAGAGGAAAGATCCTTTACCTATCAGACTTGAATGTCCAGAAAACAACTAAACATTTGTTCCACACATTTCAGTAATTCCTTCTTTGGTTTGCTTCTCTGAAGGAGTGGAAGTGAGGAAAGAAAAACTGGCAATGTCAGAAAGAAAAGAAAAGTTTAGAGTCTCAGTTTCAGGACCGCCGGACAGCTGGAGTCATGTGACTGAGGTTTTCCCCGCTGTAATCACTGAATCAAGAATTCTCCTCCTCCTCCTCTCCTCATCCATGTTGTCTTTCTGGTCCTCTGAAAACCTCCGACCTGTTGACTCCAGGCCTGGCTCCGCTCATCATGGCGGTTTGTTGTTGTAGTTAAAGCTGCTGTGAGGAACTTTTAGCTTGTATCGATTCTGGCGCCCCCTTGTGGACAAAGTGATACCTCTTATCTCTTGTCCTGTACATGCAAAATAAGTGTCTTCAGACAATTACCTCATCCTGTTGTCTTTTAACATTTAGATTTACCGCACAATGTGATTATTTGCAATGAAAACAGACAACAAAGGGTGTTTCTAAAGCAAGATGTCAATCATCTGTTCTGACACCTTCCCCCTCAGGGCAGTTTCAGGCATTAAAATGACAACAGAGAAGGTGTCAGTGTTGTTGTAGATGGTCTTGTTTGCTTTTGAGGGTCATAAAGAGGCATCAGTATCAGGTTCAGTCTGTTTTTCAGCCAGTTAAAAACTCCTCATAGTGCCTTTAAGTGAAATACGATCTGGTGATAACACAGAGTGTTTTATTCTGAAAATGAATCGGATGTTTTCATTTTGTTTTGGTGATGCCTGACTTCCTGTCCTGCTCCATCTGCTCTGTTGAGATTGATGCATCGTGCTCCGGCATCGGGCAAAAATAGAAGTCTTACGTATCTGATCTGGATCTGGATCAGAGACGGAGCCGGAACGCAACGGAGCAGATCCAGTGGAAGTTAACACATTGACAAGAATAGAAACCTAACGAACATGGGGGTGACTTTTTAAAGTCATTTGAGGGAGAGGGAGGCCTCTACTACTACTACTACTACTTTTACTACTACTACTACTACTACTACTACTCCACAGAAGTCTCAGCTTGAAAAAGCTCATCTTGGAATCTGATCTTATCAATCAATCAATCAATCAATCTTTATTTGTATAGCGCCAAATCACAACAAACGTTAACTCAAGACGCTTTTACAAACAGGGCAGGTCTAGACCACTCTATGTCAAATAATGAACAGAGACCCAAATATCTATTCTAATATCTAATATTATCTGTTAGTCAAATGTTAAAAAGCTCTCAAAAATCACTCCAAGGTTTTTGAAAGGAGGGTGACTGCAGGAGGCTAACAGGCCGAGGACACCACCAACACCTTCAGGACTTCAGTTCGGTTTAACTCCATTTGTGTAGTTTTGAGAAACATAACTACGTTTGTTTGTTTTGAAGTGATTTGAATTGCCTCTTGAAGTTGACTCAACTCTTACTAGTGAAAGAAAAAGTGTGAATTCATCAGAATCTAAAAGAGTGCAGGGAGAGAGAACGCCAACAGCAATGATGAGAGAGCGCTATTCTTACATTTAGAGAAGAGATTAGACGGCCAAACAAAACAGAACAAAACAGTGTTTCCTTTTTCTCCTCCGCCCTGATTGTCTGTCTTAAAAACTCATTTCTGCAGCCGGTAATTGCTCGACACCTTCTGTGAAGAATAAAAACCTGCTCCCCGTCAGTTTTCTGTCTGATCGCACAAAGAGCCCAGAAATCGATGATTGCCATTTTCACCTCTGAGACGACTAAACGGCAACAAAGCCAGCCTGATGCATTTTTTCTTCTTCTTCTTGTTGTTGTTGTTTACCATAAAAGAGCGAGTTTTCTCCCAGAGACAGCTCTGTGATTATTTCAGACACAGCGGGGCAATTTTTGCAGCAAAAAAAAAGCGTCTCTGTTTGTCAGCACTGTTTGGCAGCATGTGTGTGTTTTTTTTGTGATAAAGCGACCCATCAGTCACCCTGAGGTCACAACATGGTGGACCAGCTGTTTCACACCAGCTCTCCTGCCTGCTCGTCCTCCACTGAGTCCTCTCCATAAAACTCTGCCTTTTTTTCCCCTCCTCTGAGTCCCTCCTCCCTGCGTGCGCATGCATGCATGCATGCATGTGTGTGCGCGCACATGAAGACACATGTGGCGCCCAACGACACACACGTTAGTCCTGCAGGCGGTTGTTGAGATGAGCATTCAGCTGCAACACTGCCATCTCATGGCTGATATGTGCTATTACAGCTAATCTCAGTCATCTCTCCTTTTTAGCACAAGACCTGAGAGACTTATTCTAGAAAAACTACATCAGAGGTCATATTTAAGACTTTCTGTTTGTAGTTCTATTAGATCTCAGTTATCTCTTCTTTTAGCACAAGACCTGAGAGACTTATTCTAGAAAAACTACATCAGAGGTCATATTTAAGACTTCATATTTGTAGTTCTATTAGATCTCAGTCATCTCTTCTTTTAGCACAAGACATGAGAGACTTATTCTAGAAAAACTACATCAGAGGTCATATTTAAGACTTCATATTTGTAGTTCTATTAGATCTCAGTTGTCTCTTCTTTTAGCACAAGACCTGAGAGACTTATTCTAGAAAAACTACATCAGAGGTCATATTTAAGACTTCATATTTGTAGTTCTATTAGATCTCAGTTATCTCTTCTTTTAGCACAAGATCTGAGAGACTTGTTCTAGAAAAACTACATCAGAGGTCATATTTAAGACTTCATATTTGTAGTTCTATTAGATCTCAGTTATCTCTCTTTTTAGCACAAGACCTGAGAGACTTATTCAAGAAAAACTACAACAGAGGTCATTTTTAACTTCATATTTGTAGTTCTATTAGTTAAGTTGATGGAAATCCATTATTTTTAAAGTGTTTAATCACATCAGAGGTCCTTATTTTGAATATTTCAGCCGTGTTCTCCTCTGTCGTCTCCAGAGATTATCAATCAGAGCATAACAAACATCCATCCATCCATTATCCTGACCGCTTATCCCGTTAGGGGTCACAGGGGGACTGGAGCCTATCCCAGCTGGCTTCCAGGTACACACTGGACAGGTCGCCAACCTATCACAGGGTTAACACAGAGAGACAGACAACCATTCACACACACACTCACACCTATGGGCAATTTAGAGTGATCAATTAACCTGGTTAGCATGTTTTTGGACTGTGGGAGGAAGCCGGAGTACCCGGAGAGAACCCACGCATGCACGGGGAGAACATGCAAACTCCACACAGAAAGGCACCTGCCGGGCTACCCACTGCACCACCGTGCAGCCCCATAACAAACATCATCTCTAATATGTTTATGCATGTTGGTTATCTGAACATTGATCCCGATGCATTCTTTTTGTCCATTTTAAGGGCTGTTTGAGGCTGTATGTCTGAAATTTATTTACAAAAATGGTCTCCAACTAAGAGGCTCTCACGTCCTACATAGACTACATTTTTGTGACTTATACTGCTCTTTTAAAAACCTCAAATCAAGCTATTTCATATGCAAAGAATGCAAAATGTTCCCAGTAAAACTCTCTGTATCTGCTGGATCTCTGCACTGCTTTAAACTGCAGCACCCAGTCGAGTTAGATCCACCAAACAGTCGTGTCGCAGGCTGTTTTTCCAGCGTTCACCATCCTCTCCTCTCTCTGCTTTGTTTCTTGAATTCATCCTCGCTCTCTGAAAGTTTTTTTTTTCCCCACCACTTATACCCAACAAATGTCCTTTCAGTGCTGCTTTGATTTACTCCCATTATACACAGCTGCTTCACCAAACAGTCTCAGTGCTGAACAGGTATCTGTAATCAGGACCAGATGGTGCTCAGGCATTCTGCTTTTCACAAAGTTTACTTATCTCACAGTGTGCAGAGAGGAGAAGCTCTCTGAAGGACCTATTCTACCAGCTGTTTCTGTGCAAAGCTAACTGAACTTCAGTCTGCACTAGAGCTGGGTGATATAGACCTTTTTAGCTGAATGGTGAAACAGGATATGGAAGTCTGTGACCAAATCACTGCATCCTGCGCTGCTTGTTGAGTTGCACTCCTTAACAACATTACTCCTGTTAGGCTAAGCTTCAGACATGTCAGGGCATCCTGCAGGGCTTCAGCTATCTGCTCTACACTGTGATGTTGAGGGGAAACAGCTGATTTAGAGGAGGAGCTTTTCATCTCCCAGTCTTCCATTAACTGTCCTGTCACACTCTCATGGCTCACAGATTTTGTTGGAGCATGAATGTGCAAGCTGTGTGATGAGGCTCTCTCTGACTTCGGTGTTCTGGAAGTACTTCTCTCTTGCAAAGTGACTGCAACTGGTATCATGGGTCGAAGGTTTTCCACGGTTGTATAAAACCGTCCTGTTTGTGACTGCAACTGGTAACATTGCCCACTTTTCCTTTCTTTTATAAGGCACAGCATGGATAAGTGAAGCTTGCAACAAGGATTTTTTAAGTGCAGGAGGCTGTGAAGGCTTCGAGGTCTGGGTTGCATCATGCAGCTTTACCAAGCTTTACCTAAAACTGCAGTTCATCAAGCGTCCATTAGACGCTGGCTGCAGAAACACAGGAAACCACATACACACCCATTCAAAGAAGACGATCTTTACTGCAGAAATAAACATGTTTACAGCCTGGTTCAAAAAACAGTTTAGGTCTGAGTAGCTCATTTCTCTCTCGGCACACACTGTATTTTGAAGATATTAAACTTAAAAGTTATGCCCAAATAAGGGCATGGCTGGCTTGATTGGCAGGCGGGCACCCTGTAGCTGTTAGCTAAAAGGCTAAAGGCCCGCCTCTTTACCTCACACATTTACCCCTCCTCCTCCTCACTTACAAATCCCTGCATGCCTTTCCCCCCAATACCTGGCTGACCTCCTCCACCAACACATTCAAATCCCGGAACCTATGGTCTTTGGACCTGGGTCTCAGACTGAGCTGTGGACTTTTGGAGACAGAGCATTCAGTGTGGCAGCCCCCCACTCTGTGGAACTCTCTCCCTCCTGACATCCACAGCGAACCCTACCCTGGACAGTTTTAAAAGAGCAGTCAAAACACACCTTTACCTCAAGGACTTTCCCCATTAGCTAGTGTTTTTCCTAACTACCCCCCAGACCCCCTACCTGACCCTGTGAAGCAACCTTGGGTTTCTTGAAAGGAGGCTATATAAATCCCAGTTTTTATTATTTATTATCATTACTAGCTCGGAGGAAGTTAGGCTGTGTTCAGCATTTCCAATATGGCCCCCACTGATGATCGGCTTCAAAACAGCACTCATGAACAGATGGGGGACTTCACGGATACTACATTTATATCACATTTTGTTGCAACTGGTATTCGCCATTCTCTAAATTCTCTAGAGAGCTGATTTCAAACCCCATCTCAAAATAATCAAGCCAGTATTTGTCTTTTTGCGACCACCTCCTCTCCCTCAGACCTTGCTCCTGTCTTAACCTGCTTCCATGTTGTTGTTGCATTCACACTGTCTTGTTGTGAGTGATTGCAGGGAGGGCTTGATTTTGAGTTTTGAGTGGGGCAAGGAAAAGAGGGATGGATGGTGTCTTGTAAGCCATAAAGAGGCAACATTATTAATTGCAGTCTGTTTTATAGCTACCTAAAAACTTCTTGCCTGAGTTTTAAAATTGCTCTTGTCTTTATAGTAATGTTTATCACCTGAAACGGGCACATATGGGTCGGTATCAGACGACAGGATGAATCGCAACACTGTTGCAACGACCTTTTTTATTTTGATGTTATCAAAAGTGATATTTTTGATAGTTATAAGATAGCAGGATGAATGTCTTTGTTGAAGCTTCTTTGTTGTGCATGTGCAGGACAAAATAAGCAAAGAGAAGTACAGCTTTGTCCACAGGGGGCGCCAAAATCTGCAGGAAATGGGAACTTGGAGTACAGAAGCCAGCTGGCTTAGAAGGACCGTGCAGGATGTTCTGGGACAGCTATAGAGATAATTTGAAGCTTAAAGTTATTCTGTTTGTGGGTCAGCTAGAGTGGACTTTGGGGCACAGATTTTCATCATGAGAAGTTTTCTGGTCAAGCAGTATGGACTAGTGTTGGGGTAGTTACTCAGAAAAAGTAATATTTTACATATTACTAGTTACTTTTTAGATGTACGATGCTCAAAAAACATAAAGGGAACACTTAAAAATTACAATGTAACTCCAAATCAATCACACTTCTGGGATATCAACCTGTCCAGTTAGGAAGCAACACTGATTGTGAATCAATTACACCTGCTGTTGTGGAAATTGAACAGACAACAGATAACTTAGCATGAATCGCACACTGTTGCAACAACTTTTTTATTTTGATGTTATCGTCAGAGATCCTTCATAAGTGATATTTTTGATAGTTATAAGATAGCAGGATGAGGTGTCTTTGTTGAAGCTTCTTTGTTGTGCATGTGCAGGACAAAATAAGCAAAGAGAAGTACAGCTTTGTCCACAAGAGGCGCCAAAATCTGCAGGAAATGGGAATACATTTGGAGTACAGAAGCCAGCTGGCTTGGAAGCACCGTGCAGGGTGTTCCGGGATAATTTGTGGTCGTCTTTATTTGTTTTAATGCCGAAGTTTCGAAGATGGAGAACATCTGCTCTTAGACATCTTCATCTTTCTCCTGACAGTACGATGATTGTAGCAAAGCTTAGAAATATTACAGCCCTACAATTCTCTCGTCCCCACGCTGGATAATAAACTGAGTAACATCAGCACAGTGTAGAAGAAAAGCCAGACAGTCTTTCTTTCTGAGTTAGAGGTTGACAGGACGCTGATGACAACATTTTATTGATCTTTTATTGAGTCTGTGCTTACTCTCTCTTTTATCTGCTGCCATCAGCGTCTGAAGGTCAGACACAGAGATGTACTCAATAAGGTGTTTACTGTCTGCTGCTGCTGCTGCTCAGGAAACTGTGCAGAATCTTTATGACAAACAGTTATACAAGACTTCAGAGTTCAACCTTTTATGTCTACACTTTCTGCTTCTGCCATCTGGTGCTCTGTGCAGACTGAAATGAGCTGGATTCAAAGATTGAAACACTTTTTCTTTACCCTCTAACGTCTCCTTTACTCAGGACAAAAATATTGCTCTTCAATCTAGCTGTTAATCTATCTCCCTTTTTATTGTATCATGATTGATTGATTGATTGGTTTATATTTTTACAGTGCTGGATACATTAAACCTAAATCAACTGCAGCCAGAGTGACTCCTGCAACATCAGCCTTTACTTTCTAAATGTGATCAATGTCCAATAACACCTAAACTGTCAGAACCAATAAGGTGAAGCTATGAGTGACCTTTGTGGTTGTTTGAGTAGCAAATCCCAAAGCACGCGGGATGCTGTTTTATCCAATACACGGCCAGAAAGCCCTTAAATCAAATCATCTGAAGCTTAAAGTTATTCTGTTTGTGTCAATCAATCAATCAATCTTTATTTGTATAGCGCCAAATCACAACAAACGTTATCTCAAGATGCTTTTCAAATAGGAGGTATAGACCGTACTCTATGTTCTATTATTAACAAATACCCAACATCAAGACAGGATAAGACTGAGTCTTACCCAACCTTAATCCACCATGAGCGTTGCACCTCACTAGTTACAGCGGCGAGGACAAACTTCCTTTAACAGGCAGAAACCTCCAGCAGAACCAGACTCATGTTAGACAGACATCTGCTGAGACCGAGCTGTGGTTGGAAAGAGGGATAGAGGAGAATAAGAGAGAGAGAGAGCGGTGATAGTGATGAGACGAGTAGTTAGTGAGGTACTTAACCAATCATCACAACAGATGACGTTTGAAGGAAGAGGAGCTAGGCGAGGAGATATTAATGGTAGTTACTCACAGTCCGTCTTGGTCGTCCCTTTACCACAGAGCTCTGGAGCTCAACAAACCTCATAGTTCCATCTCACAGTCAAGCAGCAACCTTGGGTTTTAAAACATGAAGACCATGCTGAAGTGCTAAAAACTGCAGTTCATGGAGCGTCCACTAGGGGCTGGCTCCAGAAGTATTGGAAGCCACATACACACCCATTCAAAGAAGACGATCTTTGCAGCAGAAATAGACATGTTTACTGCCTGGTTCAAAAAAACAGTTTATGTCTTAATAGCTCATTTCTCAATCGGCACAAACTGTACAGGCGGTTAATTCTTTTTTATAATTTGTCATTTTCAAAGATTAACTTACAAGTTTTGCCCAAATAAGGACATGGCTGATTTGATTGGCAGGCGGGAACCAAGGGAGAGGTTCCGGTGGCTGGTAGTGAGGCTTTCAGCAGAGTGTCTGCCCACTGGTGGCTGGCTGCAGTATAGGTCAAAAAATCTGTCTCCCCCATTCATTTGAATGGGAGAGCAGTCAAACTTTAAAAAATAAATACACGTCGTACAAATGTTTCTCACATCCGTATGCTGTGGTGATATGTAGTTAGTATCTGAGTGTTTTGTGTTCAAGGCCTCTTTTTCCTGAAAAGTTTATTTTTCGTTAGTTATTAGAGTTTAAAAAACGGGGTTTTACTTCCTGTTTCCTTTGATTCACAGCCGCCGTAGAGGGAAACTTCAAAGGACACACAGCGTCTTGTGACGTCACGCTGTAGGGCGGAGCTTATTACAGTGGCTTCACAAGCTCTGGCTGCACAATGGCGGCGCCGAGGAGTGGGATTTTTTGGCTTCAGAACCGTACAACAGGAAGAGGCGGAGCAACGCTGTCCATTTTTATTTACAGTCTGTGGCGGGAACACTGTAGCTGTTAGCGGAAAGGCTAAAGGCCTGCCTCTTTACCTCACACTAGCTCCACAGAAGTTAGGTTGAGTTCAGCATTTCCAATATGGCATCTGCTGAGCATTGGCTTTAAACAAGGCTTCAGAAACAGATGGGTGACGTCATGAATACTACATCCATTTTTTATACAGTCTATGATCACAGCACAAACTTCATCATTCTTCTTTCTCTTTGCCTTGTTTGTTTGGTTACAGTCCTGACTTTTGCACATGCAGAGCGCTCTGTGCAAAAGGGCTTTTGGGTATTCTGCACCCTGGAATGTATTACAGAATAACTTGAACCTCAAGGAGCTGCTGCCATCATTTTAAATCTAAAATGAAAGACCTTGAAGAAGATTCTTTCGGATGTCTTGTTTTGAGCGTACCTGGTTACATAACTGCCTCCTAGATAATTACTCTTCAGTGACAATTGCTGTGCTTGTGAATTGTGCTTTGGTTCTCTCTCTCCCTTGAAAAGGAGATTTTTTTATCTCAATGGGAACAACCTGGGTAAATAAAAGAAGAAGAAAAAAACTGGCGCCAATTGTTTGGCTTCATACCGCTTCCTCAGAAACAAGTGGATGACTATGTCCAGTTTATGATTGAAACATGATGCTTTGATGAAGAAGAAGAAGAAGAAGAAGAAGAAGAAGAAGAAGAAGAAGAAGAAGAAGAAGAAGAAGAAGAAGAAGAAGAAGAAGAAAGGCACATGAACAGGCTACAGAATCTGTATCTACAATGAGGGAAACATTTGGTTAAATAGAATTGGGAAATATAAATATTAGATGAACAGAGCAGAAAGGGTTGACTGGGTATGTGGAGGCTCGATGGGCTCATGAGGCATGACCCTGCTCCTGAACTCCTGAGGTTAACAAATCATCTCCATTTGTATCCTCTTCTTCATTAAGCTGACCTAAAATGTGTCTTTGGTGTTCTCGCCAGGCATCAGCTTCCTTCCCCGGCCGGCCATGTGGTGGTGTGAGCGAGGCATCCAGGTGCTGCTGACCACCATGGGGGCGTTCGCAGCCTTCGCCCTGATGACGGTGGCGATCGGTACAGACTACTGGCTGTACGCTGCGCCTTCATCTGCAACAGCACGGCCAATTCATCCCAGGAGTCCAGCAACAAGGACAAAAAGACCCAGGGGCGCTCACCCACTCCGGCCTCTGGAGGATCTGCTGCCTGGAAGGTAAGGGAGGGTTTATTGCTGCATGAATGTGTGTTCAGGACAATGGAAACCTGCAGAAGCTTCAGGAGTTGGATGTATGTATGATTTCTGATACGCTTGTGCCTGTAGGGTCTTGTTCAGGCTAGCATTCTTATTGGTGTAACCAGAATAGACATGAATAGGTGCTCTCCTGCTCACAAATACACCCACAAGACAGGTATGATATGTTGCTCTAAGCTGATAGGTGATATTAATAAATTGCAAAGATGTGCTGTTGATTCCACACATTTTTGATGCCATATTAGCTGACTCAGGTTGAACCAAGCAGCAACCACCAGCTGCAGGAATTGAAGCCAATGCGTAAGTGTTAAAAACAGCAGTTCCTCGAGTGTCCACTAGGGGCTGGCTCTGGAAGTACTGGGAACCACATACACACCCATTCAAAAAAGCTGATCTTTACAGCAGAAATAAACATTCTTGGAGCTTGGTGCAAAAAATATTAGTTCATCTCTCTTTGGGCACACCCTGGGGGTGAATTTTTTCATAACGTGTCAGTTTCAAAGGCATTAAGATTACAAGTTTTCCATTATGCTGACTTGATTGACAGGCGGGAACACTAGCTGTTGGCGAGGAGGCTCAAAGCCCCGCCTCTTTACCTCACACTAGCTCGACAGAAGTTAGGTTGAGTTCAGCATTTCCAATATGGCACCTGACAACGATCAGCTTCAGAAACAGATGGGTGACGTCACGTAAACTACGTCTACTTATTACACAGTCTGTGGGTTGAACTCATCTACCCTGCATGTCTTGTAACGATGAGGAGCCACAGCAAGGGAAACAACAAAGGATGGTGACTAAATTGAATGCCCTGGAAACTATTGTGCTGCAAATCCTTGTAGTCATGGACAAGTGATGACGTTAGCAAGAAGTGGGGAAAACTCTGGGAGGATGGAAGTCAATCATAGGGTAGACAACTCGAGACAGACAATGAGTGTTTTAGGGAGTTGGGTTTCCATTGAAATCTGAGTATGGCCTCCTCTCAGGGGTAACGACTTCTTGGAGTCCAGTGCACTCGAGGCAGGTATATGTGATGGTGGAAACCATGGGTAACAATACAATCATTGTATGGCATGAGCCAGGATCACAATATATTGCAGTATCAGTATTTTGTCCAGTCTCAATTTTGTCATGATTGGACCCCCTTTGGATCAGGGTACCAGATGTAGCCAGAAGCAGCAGTGGCAGCACTACTCCCTGCTGCTCACCATTCAAAATACAAACCACATATAGAACATACATCTGTCATTGTGCCTATAATACAGCATGACTTCCTGTTTCTGGTACAGCTTTGCACTGCAGATAAAAAGATTTCCACATATATCAGAGCTTTGCCACATTTCCTCACACACACGCATACACACACACAGCCTTTACCTATACACACTTACATTATGCATTAAACATAAAGCTCATCACTGTGCCCCAAAGCTCAGATATGAGTGGTGACTCATTCAGTCACTGATCAAGTAGTTTCTCCTGCATTGCTGCAGCCGAGGCGCAGGTTTTAATATCAAGAGACACACAAACACATGCAAAGTAAACACTCACATATGTTTGTGAAAGATTATGTGCAGAGCTTACATTGTGAAGGCTCTTTTGCTTTTATTAAAAGGTGTGACATGTTTCGTTTTAACATCACATTCATGTTGAGGCATTTCAAAAGCAGTGATAGAAACAGCAGCATTTACACTCAGTGCATCAGATCTGACATGAAAGGATGTGTTGTATGCATTCATCAAGTTTATTGGTTAGTTTTTGCTCTAGTTGTTTGTGCTCAAAGGTTGTCTTATAGCTGTCATGCCATATTTAGAGAAACACTGACTTATCTTGTTGCCCTGCAGCTTTTCCACAAATCATCCGAGGAGTGAGACACATCCTCTCTCTGCTGTCAGTGCTCTCGCCTCTCTTTAAACACACTTCCATCCCGTGTAGATGAATGGTTCTGTCTCAGGATGTTCACAATGTAAATGATGTTCTATCTAGAAATGATCAGATCTTTCTGCAGGCTGTTTTTTGTTTATTTGTGTTTTCCTGTAGAGTCCTTTTCACATCCTCTGGTTTTACCTGTTTTTGTTTCATTGCAAGTGAAACAAGGGATCTCTTTTCTCTTCTTCATGTTTATTTCGTCCTTGAGATGCACAATTGGCTGTCAGGGAGAACAAATATCCCCTCTCAATAAGAAGCTTCTGTTATGATTTCCAAGCAGATGCAGGCTGCAGTTCTTGCAGGTGTCTGGTCATTGCACATGTGGGAAGAGAGATGAAAAGATCATTACTTTTTTTTTCTCTCGAGCTTCTGTTCTCCCCAGGGATGTTTGTCTTGAAGACTTATTATTTTATGATTTATTCTAGACTTTCCAACCTAATGTAGACCCTAAAGGATGTTAGTTGATATCAGCTTGAACTCACTACTAAGTTTGAAAGGACAGTGTGAGCCATCTTACCTGTTTTTTATCTGACTGACAACAACACGGATGTGTTGAAGGATTAACATGTGAGGTCATTTTAATAGTCGCTGTGTGTCGTATGTTTTAGTTACAGCTATGGCGTCACCAAGAACCATACATTGGTTATTATTTCCCTATTTTTTACCCGGCTCTCTTACTGACCTTCCAGTTGTGTAAGATGCTTGATTCTGGGCCTAGCGGTCTAAGCGTGCGCCCTATGTACAGAGGCTAAAGCCCTCATCCCAGAGGTCAAAGGTTCAAATCCAGCCTTGACCATTTACTGCATGTCCTCCCTCACTCCCCACATTTTCTGTCTCTCTTCAGCTGTCCTATCAATTAAAGGCAAAAATGCCCCCCAAAAATATAACTTTAAAAGAGGCTTGATTCTGATTGGTCAAACCCCCTGACAATGGTTATTAACTTTCATTAAGATGAGCGACGCCAGAGTCAAACTGATCACACGTCATGTCAAATCAATCTGCATAAAAAAGGGTTCAGGTATATTTAGCTTCTGCTTGATGACACCATAGACCAGGGGTGTCCAAACTTTTTTCAAAGAGGGCCACATATAATGTTGTCAGAAGACCTCAGGGCCAGTGGCTCCTGCTGTGACTTAGTAATCATAAAAGTTATATATGAAAATCTCTATTTAATAACAATTATTGTACTTTTCTTTGCTCAATAAATCAGTAACTAGGAAGTTCTCAGTTCTCCACAAGCCACCTAAACATTTGCAAACTTTATATTCTTCTGGAAAAAAATATTTTCTTTAGGGTCAGGCAATGTGGGAAAATTGTTGTCTCCTTATTTTCCTATGGCAGGATCACGATCTGGATTTCATCACACTTCTTTTTCATGTTGTTTTTAAGATTTTTCTGACCAGCAGGTGACATTTTATAACAAAATAATTATTTTCCTGCGTTCTGAACATTTTTTAGGCACCAAATTCTGCCTTTTCTGTACAATTTCATAATTCTGATCTTGTCTTATGTCCTCTTTTAGTGTTCATCAAGAACATTTTCACATCATGATAAAAACATTCATTTGAAAACCTGTCAGCTTTAAGAGTTCTTGTGTTTCTTCTTTATTGCCATCTTGCAGAATTCCCAGAACTTCGGCTTTATACAAGTAGTCCGTATGAAGCTTTTTGAGACGTTTCTGGATTGACTTTAGTTTTGTTTGTGCACTTGAAAGAAATGTAAATGTACAGATGATTCAGAAGGTGATTAATTTCTGTGTTATAAATAACACGTTTTAAGATGGAAGCTTGGGGCCATAAATAAATGGACCCCGGGCCGTACTTTGGACATGCCTGCCATAGACCGTAATTTGCGGTAACACTGTTAGCTTCCGATTGCATCAAAGCAATGTGGCTAAAGCGTAATGTGGCAGGCTACGCACACTTGGATATTGGCTTCTGAAATGATCAACGAGCGGAGCAGGTGAGAGAAACTTACTGGTTAGCGATCTCTACAAAGAAACTTAAACCATGAGTGGTGGTGATGATAGCAGCAGGGGTCAAAGTTGTGACATTAGTTTATTTTTAAAGGTGTGTGAACCACAGAGCTCAGAGAAGAAGAGCTGAATGAGGACAGCTTCATGTTAAATCAACCGCAACAGCCAGATAAGAATCCATCACCATGGAACGCTCACTGACGAAGAATCACTGGGACTATTTTTAAAGAACTGAATACATAAATCATTTAAAATCAATGTTTGTATCTTAAGTTTGGGGTCTTGTCTCACCCTGTTGGGATTCTATTTCCCATAACTACCTGCTCACCATACATTATCCCTTACTTAAAAATCGCCATACATAACCATGAATATGCAGAAAAGGTATGATTGGTGTTCAGGACCTCACCAAAAGTGGAAGAAATAAAGTTCTGCAGCTCAAACTTTGCAGATCTGGTTCATTGAGTACTTGTGCTCAGTGGCAGTAGTTCATCTAACGTGATGACATCAACTATCTAATGGCATTAACCGAACAGAAGAAGCTCAGCATGTTGTTGTTACACGTTCAGGTCGTATGTATCTGCAGTTAGAGCTCTGATATCTGCTGCTCCCTGTTCTCTGTACCTGTTTGTCTCTTGTCAATCACATCCCTGACTCTGCCTGCTGCTGCTTGTGATTCCTGCCAGTCTGTCTCGTACCTATCTTTCTCCCTTCTGTGTGTCCTCGACCGTTTCTGTACCAGCACCTTCCTCACCCTCTCCTCCTCTTCCTCTCTGCCCTTTTTTTCCCCCCCAGGCTTGAAGCGAGGTGTGTGTTCCCAGATCAACCATTTCCCTGACGACGCGGACTACGACCAAGATGCTGCAGAGTATCTGCTGCGTGAGTCAACACACACACACACACATGCACACGCACGTGCACGTAGTTACAGCTGAACAGCAGATGCAGAACAGAACATTAACAGACATGAACGCTGGAATACAAAGACACAAAAACACACATCCAGCCTGCACAACATCTCACACACATGCACACACACACACACTCTCTCTGCAGTCTCCATCACACACAGAGAAAGGACAGAAGGGGATGGTGGGCGGACATCAATGCACGGATGTCAGATTCGAGAAAGCGTTCCTGGAGGTGTGTGTACGACGTGTGTGTACAGTGTGTGTGTGTGTGTGTGTGTGTGTTTAAATGCCCAGGTGCATGGGGTTTGGAGTCTGGGGGTGTACAGAAAGCTTTTTTTTTCACAGATTGAAAGAGCAGCCTTCACTAATGCATTATTTTCAGCTCAGGCTCCAGGTTTCACATCCTGCCTCCATCGTGACAGCAGGTTCTGTCGAACAGCTCCGAGTCTTTTGGTTTCCAAAGTTTATGTTCGATCCTTACATTACATAAAGACTTCTATTTCTGTGAGGCGAGGTGTGCTGCTATCTTGGATCCTTGTATCCTGCTTTCTTGCTGTGAAACCTTGACTGAACAAGAAAGGTTTGACCTTTCCAGAGGCTGCACGAAACTTAAGATTTGTTTTACAAACGCAAACATCCTCTATCTGAGCTGTGCTCACGTTCTCACAGGGCTCGAGACAGAATGTACAACATTCATTTACACACGCTGACAGCATTATATTTCAATCAATCAATCTTTATTTGTATAGCGCCAAATCACAACAATGTTATCTCAAGACGCTTCTACAAACAGAGCAGGTCTAGACCACTCTATGTCAAATTATGAACAGAGATCCAACACCAAGACAGGGTAAGACTCAGACCTTAATCCACCATGAGCATTGCACTTTGCAGTATTTAGCTAGTTACAGTGGCGAGGAAAAACCTCCTTTTAACAGGCAGAAACCTCGAGCAGAACCAGACTCATGTTAGACACACATCTGCCTTGACCGAGTTGGGTCTGGAAAGAGGGATAGAGGAGAATAAGAGAGAGAGGGAGCGGTGATAGTGATGAGACGAGTAGTAGTAGTAGCTGTTGCCGCTGGAGTCTGGAACGTCCACAGCAGGAGGACGTCTACGGCAGCTCAGAGGAACCTACGAGACAAGGGAGCTCAGGGACTCCAGAAAGGTCTATGGTTAGTAACTTTAATGGGATAGGTAGAGTTAAAGTAAGAGATGGGAGGGTTGGGGGGGAGGGGGTGAGATAGGATCCCAGTGTGTCAGAGTGCCAGTTCACCCGGCAGTCTAAGCCTATAGCAGCAGAACTAAGACCTGGTCCAAGCCTGATCCAGCTCTAAGCTTTATCAAAAAGGAAAGTTTGAAGCCTACTCTTAAAAGTAGATAGGGTGCCTGCCTCCTGGACCCTGACTGGTAGATGATTCCAAAAGGAGAGGGGCCTGATAACTGAAGGTTCTACCTCCCATACTGAATTTTAGAGATTTAGGTAACAACCAGCAGGCCTGCATGTTGGAAGTGTAGTGTTCTAGAGGGGTATATAGGGCACTATGAGCTCTTTAAGATACGAAGGTGTCTGACCATTAAGAGCTTTGAAGATCAGAAGAAGGATTTTAGATTTTATGGGGTGCCAGTGTAGAGAAGCTAACACTGGCTCCTGATAAAAGGGAATTACAGTAATTTAACCTGGAGGTCTCAACTTGGATTCACCTTGTTTCATGGAATATACAGTCACTTAATGGTTTGTAAAGGCTTACTTAAGAATGATGCATCTCTTGTGGTCTTGTTTATAAAGCTTGAACACATTACCTCATAAAGTAAATTCTGTGCTCAAAACCTTAAACCCAACCAGAATCAGAAGTTCATCCACAGGTAAATTTAAACCAACGAGGGATTTGTCTTGGTGTTTGGTGCCAAACACTTAACACAGAAGAGAATAGCTAAAAACAGGGCAGGATGAGAGTCCATGTTGTAACAAAGATCCGCCGCCATCACCTCTTTGTATTTCCTCATGTTGTTCCTGCGGTGTTGTAACACTGCTGTCTTAGTAAGTGACTTCTCATTGGAAGCACGAGGGCCAAACACACAGCGGGAGCTTCACATACATACACAATCAGACACACACACACACACACACATGGCGCTGGTCCAACATGCCTGCTCTGCTGACTCACAGTGATCCCCACTCGCCTCTGTTACTACCTCTGATGGAGGCTCAGCGGTGGGACGATTTAGTCCAACAATACGCCTCTGAGACATTCTTAGTGAAGGTGAGACGCTACAGGGGCGTAGATATTGAGCCTGAACTGGCAAAACAAGGGGGCTAAAGAAACTCTGCTGGTGCTGGGAGGTTTTTGTTCCTGATGGATTGCAGCTTACATAAATGTTGTATAATGTTCTGCAACATCAACTGCATAACGTGTGGATGTGCCGGACTCCAGCAGCAACAGTTACTACTACTACTATCCATCTCATCACTATCATCTCTCTCTCTTCTCTTCATCTCCCTCTATCCCTCTCTCCAACACGGTCTCAGCAGATGTGGGTCTAACGTGGGTCTGGTCCTGCTGGAGGTTTCTGCCTGTTAGGTTCTGACTTGATTGATTGCCGTAGTCACACTCTGCAAACTAGTGGTGGGCGATATATAGTATCGTAAATGTTGCTTTAACGATGTGCAATTTTACATTATCGAGTATTACTGTCTCGAAAGAAAACAGACGTACGGTGCATAGAGGGCAAATGCAGGGCAGGCAGGGTCGGCAACGGGAGATCAGTCCGGAGAAGAACGCTGGAAAGTCTTGCATGAGGTCAAAGAACAATCTGGCAAGGAGTAGAGAGTGGCTGCTGCTTATATACCGGCTTGATTGCAGATGAGGAGCAGGTGAGTGTGCAGGTGAACCGGGTTGCCTGATGAGGGGGCGTGGCTGGCCAGCAGAGTGGAGCAGAGGCAAGGAGAGTGGAAAATTACTGACAGAGGGGAGGAGGTGAGCAGACTGTGACAGTACATCCCTAGCTTGGACATAACTTGAAATTGCTCATTGTTAAATATTGCAATAGAATATTGTTGGGCAATATTTTGCAGAAGATGTATGAAGCACTTTAAAAACAAACAAGAGCTGTTGTTCTGAAATGCCGTGTCTATCCATAGATGTCCTGTATGCAAGGATAGTCAGATTATCGTTATCGCCAAATTAAAAAAAATAATCAAGATGTATTTATTTGCTCATATCGCCCACCACTACTGCAAACCAGTTTGGCATTACCTGCAGACTCTGTTATCCCGTGTTTAGCTGTGCTTCCTCACCTTTAGACCTGTTGTTGAGTCAAAATATAAAGCAGTCTAAGCAGTAAAGTAACTTGTTGTTTCAGAGCATCCCTAATTATAACAGTCTGTTCTGAAATAGAACTTCAAAGTGAGTAGTGTTGCAGACTTTGTACTGTGAACTGTTAGTATCATTAAGTTGTACCGTTCCTGACTTTGAAGTAGCTGCACACAGCAGAGGTTTGATACCTGAACACTCCACAGGTCAGAAATCACTACAAACCTCCTACAGCCCGGCTTCCTTTCCTATCAGCGACTTATCAGATAATCAATACACTGTGCTGAAAATGCAAACACCGCCCACATAACACGCAGCCTTCCCCTGTTAAAAAAAAATACATCACAGAATCATTTGCCAAATGCTTCTATGAATATATGCTTATCACAGCGTTATCTCCTCCCTTTAGAGGCAAACAAAAGAGAAAGCAGCTCAAGAAGTCACCTTGAAAACCTGAAAGCTCTGCTTCTGCACCGAGCTCTTCAGCATTTTAATCTCCTATAATGTCTCTGGATGTTATCGCCACCTCTTATAGGTGTGAGGTGTCTGCTGGAAATTATACTGGAGATGATGTTATGCAACGTTACGCAGCTGACTGAAGGACCTGAGCTACAGGGCTGCAGAGGCTGTGCAGACAGTTTGTTAAGAATCAGTCGATAAGGAGGAGGAAGTTGACTTTTTGTTGCTATTGTGCATTTTTAAAAGGTTTCATTATATCAATTATATACCAAACCTTTTAGTCTGAAAGGTTTCCACTCCGTCAAATCAACCAAATCTCATCATTTACTGTCATAAATCACAAAGAAAACTGAGATTGTTTAAATGCAAATTTTAAAATGACTTAAAGGTGACATATCATGCAAAATTGACTTTTTAATGGTTCTCTACCTGAAATATGTGTCCCTGGCATGTCTACAAGCCCCCTGAGAATGAAAAAAATCCATTCTGCCCCTGTTCTGATTTCTCCACCTTTCTGTAAATGTGTGTGAAACGAGCCGTTTCAGACTTCCGTGTTTTTGTTACGTAACAACAATATCTGGTCTGTCACGGAGTCAGAGCTCGGAGCTTGTTCAGCCCATAGACTGTATAAAATACAACTCAACCCCTCCTCCGTTTTTCATTACCTGCACAAATGTGTGCTAACAAGGAGCTTAGGAGGGAGGCATGCTAGTTGTAGGCTGTCTTAATAAACACAAAGGTCGGTTTTACTCCCCATGTCTGCAGATTTGAAGATCTAGTGGGTGATTTTTATTTATCATGGATAAGTGCTAGCGCTAGTTAGCATAGCTACATAGCTACATGTCGTAGCTGCAGCTGTGTACCAAGACACACGTCTACATACTGACAAATAAAACAACAAGAAACACTAAATCTGTGACCAATGGTTCAGAAAGGTCCTGCTGCCTTTCTGGCAGAGGTCGGTTTTACTCCCCACGTCTGCAGATTTGAAGATCTAGTGGATGATTTTTATTTATCATGGATAAGTGCTAGCGCTAGTTAGCATAGCCACATAGCTACATGTTCGTAGCTGTGTACCAAGACACACGTCGACATACTGACAAATAAAACAACAAGAAACACAAAATCTGTGACCAATCCTTCAGAAAGGTCCTGCTACAGGCGCCTCTCCGTCAGGATCAGATTCTGGATCAGATTCAGAGGGTTGAAGTAACCCGGGTCTGTGAGCAGCTGTGTATATTCAGCCAACATGTAAACATTAGATCAACGTGCTGGACAGCCGAGGGCACATCCACTTCCTGAGGGGGCGTGGTCAGAGAGAAAACAGAGTGTTCTGAGGAGGACTGAAGAAGAGGGGTTTTCAGGCATGCCAAAAGCTGATTTCAAAGTGTTTTTTTGAGCATAAACTTTAAAGACATGTTTTGGGGACCTCTTAGACCAATATATATTGATGAAAAAAGCGTGATATGTCACCTTTAAATGATTATTTAATTCAGTCAACATGGACCACTTATTGGATTATTAGCCTGATCTGAATAAAAAGAAAACATCATACAGACACCGCTCTGGAGGCTCCATTGGCCAAGTGGCCTCATGTACGAGGATTGAATGTTTGATGCATGAACAAACACACACCTTAATCCGGTCACTTTATTTACTGTTCATGTAAACAGGGAAGAGGGAATCTCTAATCAGAATTATTCTAATTGGCTTAGAGAAAAATGTAATGATAATCAATATGTTAAGCCCTTAATTTGCTTTAGATCTATATAACTATACATTGTTGCAGTTCAATGTAAGTAATTGCTCTTAGACAGAATAACAGATTATCAAGTCCCTGATACTGGAGCTCTACTTTCACAATGAAGTCAAAATGGATGATAATGGAGAAAGCACTGGTGCTTGCATTCCTATAATCCAACATGCCAAGCCACATATGTTCTCATGTCTCTAAGACTCGGCCCCAGTTTGTGTCTCAGGTTTTAATTTCATGTGTCCGAGCCTTAGGAGAGATGTCTACTGGTGGTTTCTCTGTTAGTCATTCCTCAATCCTGGCAAAATCTCCTCCGAAGCCACTAAAGGCATGAAGCAGTCAATGAGACATTATGATAGTAAAGTTACATAAATAGTTAGCAGCTGTTGGAGAGCCAACTTTAAATGTCAGCTCTATATAATACATCTTTGTAACACTTCTCATCCGAGGCTGCTAACTTTGCACCTTTAAATGGTGTTGAGCCTTAAAACAAAGCTCACTGATGTAACCACTTATAATAAAGATATATTGTATGAATGAAATAAACAGAGCCCTATAAGGTCCCTGATAAGATGGAAATATTGCTCTACACAACATGATTGAATTCTCCCTCTGTCTTCGTCTGCAGGTGTCGTGCGAGCCTCCAGCATCTTCCCCATCCTCAGCGCCATCCTGCTGCTGCTGGGGGGAATTTGTGTCGCCGCCAGCGGCTTCTACAAGAGCAAAAGGAACATCATCCTCGGGGGAGGGATTCTCTTTGTAGCTGCAGGTAAGCTCCTGTTCCTGACAGACATGGTTTGGAGGAAATGTCAGTGTTCAGGGCAAATTTAGGTCTGATTTTATTTTTAGAGGAGCTCATGATGTTCCATCTGCTCTGACATTTTACATCCAGGTTTCTAATGCCTGGCTTTGTCCTTCTAATCCATGCTTGATTCATTTAAAACTGTGCCTTTTCCCCATCAGATGATAAAGATCACACAGTCAGAAATAGGTGTAGTGCAATTTATGTCATTGTGTGCCTTCCTCTTCTCATGATGCATTTAATGGATCTGCAGGTGGGTTAGTCTCAGGGGATCACTTACAGTAAAAGTTTTGCATCTTTCTTCAGGCCTCAGCAACATAATCGGAGTGATCGTGTACATCTCTGCAGCGCTGAGCGACATCTCACCAAAGAAGGACGAGGACAAAAAGTGGCACTACTCCTACGGCTGGTCCTTCTACTTTGGCGGTCTGTCCTTCATCCTGGCTGAGATGGTGGGAGTCCTCGCTGTCAACATCTACATTGAGAAGAACAAAGAGCTGCGCTGCCGCTCCCGCACCGACCTCTTCAAGAGCACGACGCACGCCATGCTGCGCCTGCCCAGCTACCGCTTCAGACGGCGCTCTCGCTCCAGCTCACGCTCCACCGACCCGCCGCACTCACAGGAGACCTCGCCCATCGGTGCCTCCAAGACCTTCAGCCTGCCACCCTCTGCTCCTCCTTTCTCGGTGGCCACGCTGCCTAACCCGCACCACACCAGCAGTGGTGGAAGCGGAGGGGGCGGAGACATCTCCATGTACACCCTGGGGAGGGACTCCAAGCTGGGCAGCCTGGGAGGAGGCGCCCCACCTCTCTACGGGACGGTGGACCGCGCCACACTGTACCAGCTCCACAACTACTTCCCAAAAGATTCCACTGGCAGTGGAGGAAGTGGAGGAGGAGGAGGAAGTGGAGGAGGAGGAGGAGGAGGAGGAGCGGTGGTCAACAGCGGTACACTGCCTCACTCTAAGTCCAACCTGGCAGCAGCAGCGGCTGTATCCCAGAATTCAGCACCGCTGAACACCTCCACGACTGCCGTAGCACCAGCCCCTGCAGCTCCGATCTCCACAGCCACCATGGAGAGGGACAGAGGCAACGTGGGAACCCTGGACCGGCTGACCGCCAAAAGGGACAGGGATAGCAACTCAGATACACTAAACAGGAAAACTACGCCAGTTTAGAGTCTCAGAGTGGGAGGGAGTGTTACGATGAAAGAGGAAGAAGACACGAGAGGTATTTGAAGTTAAAGAGAGGAGGCGTAGGGCTGAAAATGTGTGGGTGTTTATTCAGCAGTGATGTTTCTGTCCTTGAGCCTGGGGTATCCAACTGCCATGATTTACTTTACCACATTTATAAGGTGGTATTTTTCTCCTAACTTCATGTTTAGCTTGTTCGCTCAGATATTGATTTAATAATGGCTTGCTGTGCTCCAGGTTTATAATCAATGTGTTAACCTGGAAGCAGCAGTTCATGATGAATTGTGAGTGTACAATGGAAAACGGCCACCCTATAAATATGGTGCATATCATAAACAATCATGAAACATCTAATAATGCGAGTGAATTCATAACAACTGCCTTAAAATGCTCAAACCTTGCAGTAGTGTCTTGGTGGAAGCTTTAGCAAAAGGTAACTTTTAATTTTACTAACACAACAGGATGCTTTACAGTCTAACCGGTCTCCCTTTGCAGCAGTTTGGGGTTAAGTAAGTGCCTTGCTGGGGAGGAAGGGGAGCTCAGTAGTTATTTTACTTTCACCATTTTGCTCGATGCTCTGGGGACTTTCAACTGCAACTTTACAAGAACAAGAAGAACCTCTAAAGCTCTGATTTGGTGATTTTTAGTCCATATATATCTGGCTTGAAACTGAACAGAACAAGATTTAAAAGGTTTACACATGTAGGCATTTCAGCACTGGGTTGCACCAGCTATGCAGAAGTTCAAACATAGCCCAGTTTGAATTGAATTTCATGCCCTACTACTACTGACTTAGTTTGGACTTTACAGTCTACTAGCTATGGTGGATCTTAAGTGTCTGTGGTATAAACAAACAATGACACAACTTAAGTGACAAACTAGTTTCAACGTGTGGTTTTTCATGGACTTACACCCTAACTTAGGACACAACTTATGCAGAGCTGGTGCAACAGGTCACATGGTGTTTAAATCAGCTATGACTAATACCAATGCTTATAATTTCTATTCACTGATACAACCCTTTCAGTAGTACAGTGCTCACAGAATATACAAATTGTTTAAAAATCAGGTCTTATCCCGTTTTAATGCACCATGATATGTGACTGATAACCTAAAAACTAGATACGCTAATTATCAGTAGGCGCCAAAACTGCAGAAAAAAAGTTCCACAGGAGTCTAAAATGAACCATGAAAGAGGTTTTTGTTGTTTTGACTGGTTTTAAATGCCCTAACTGTACGTACCTTTTTAATTTACAGCGTTTTAAGGCATTACTTTTAGCTAACTTTACAAAAAATGTGCCTACTTTACCAGCAACACCACGTCCTTATTTTCTGCTGTACAGATGTATTTGCTTTTGGCAGCTAAGATTTATTATTGCCGTGTAGGCTAGCATTGATACAGCAAGTGGATTTTGGGGGGTTAAATGTATGAGAGTATCATAACACCTGACACCCGTTTCAGACAGCTTCTGAGGCATTTCTCAAACTAGCATTAATACTGAAACATCTCTTTTCAACAGTTTAAACTCAAACTTGAGACGTCTTCTGACCTTCAAACCATCAGGTCAATACTTTGCTTGAAATGCCCAAACTGTATGTCTTTTTGAATTTACCAAACTTAAAAAAAAAATTATATATATATATATCCATAAAGACATTTTAAGGCATTACTTTTGGCCAGAAGCTTTACAAAAAAAAAGCCTACTGTCTTTGCTAGCAACAATCAAGCCATTCTTTCTGCTCTAAAGATGTACTTGCTAATGGCAGTAAAGATGTATTATTGCTGTGTAGGCAACTGTGGCCTAAGCAAGTAGATTTTAGGAGAATAATGTATGAGAGTATCATAACAGCGCAAGGATTGGCATCCCGCTTAAAGGTGACATATCATGCAAAATTGAATTTTTAATGGTTCTCTACCTGAAATATGTGTCCCTGTCTACAACCCCAAGGAGCTTAGGAGAGAGGCATGCTAGCTGTAGGCTGTCTTAATAAACACAAAGGTCGGTTTTACTCCCCACGTCTGCAGATTTGAAGATCTAGTGGATGATTTTTATTTTTCATGGAAAAGTGCCACATAGCTACATGTTGGTAGCTGTGTACCAAGACACACGTCTACATACTGATAAATAAAACAACAAGAAACACTAAATCTGTGACCAATGGTTCAGAAAGGTCCTGCTGCAGGCGCCTCTCCGTCAGGATCAGATTCTGGATCAGATTCAGAGGGTTGAAGTAACGCGGGTCTGTGAGCAGCCGTGTATATTCAGCCAACATGTAAACATTACATCAACGTGCTGGAGAGCCGAGGCCACATCCACTTCCTGAGGGGGCGTGGTCAGAGAGAAAACAGAGTGTTCTGAGGAGGGCTGAAAAAGAGGGCTTTCAGGCAGGCCAAAATCTGATTTCAAAGTGTTTTTTTGAGCATAAACTTTAAAGACATGTTTTGGGGACCTCTTAGATCAATATATATTGATGAAAAAAGCGTGATATGTCACCTTTAACACCTGGCACCCGTTTAAGCTAGCGTCTGCAACTAGCATTAATACTGGAACATCTCTTCTAGACAGTTTGAACTTACACTTGGGATGTCTTTTGACCTTAAACCCATTTAGTCAATACTTTGATTGAAACGCCAAAACTGTATGTTTTTTAATTTATGAAACTTAAAAATATATATATCCTTAAAGACGTTTTTCTGCTCTAAAGATGTACTTGCTAGAGACAACAAAGATGTAGTATTGCTCTGAAGGCTACTCTGGATCAAGCAGGGGATTTTTGGGAACAAGCAGTGTAAGGATTGGCATCCCGCTGAACCCCTGAAACATGTTTGAGCCAACTTCTGAGGCATTTCTGAAACTGGCATTGACACTAGAACAACTTTACTAGACAGTTCGAACTTACACTTGAGACATCTTCTGACCTTCAAAACCATCAAGTGAATTCTTTGTGGTGTTCTAACACTTTTAAAACCATCAAATATAATGAAACAAATTGAAAAAAGTGTCCAGATGGTGTAAGCATCAATTCTCTGTGCCATGTCTGTTTTAAAAAGTACAGAGAGCCACAGACGGGTACATTCAGCCCAAGCTGCTCAGCCACAAGTTTGCTGCCAATTCCAGGTCAATGGTAGCTACTTAACCTCTGGTCCCAAGAGATTGACCTCGGCCATATCTAACACACTGACACAGTCATACAAACACACACATGCACACACTCTGAAAGGCTGACACATTGGGAGCCTACTTATTTTTCATTGTGTGTCAAAGGTAATCATAGTGACAGATGGGCATCCTCAGCGCTCCCAGAGAAAGGCACAGCCATAGACTTTAAACTTCACCCAGTACGCCTCCATTACACCACCAGCTGTCACGGTTTGGTTACGCTCTGCAACAAATGTCCATCTGAACAAAATCCTTCATCTGACGTCAAATTCCGAGAGCCTTTGTTCAAATGTGTGAAATATTCACCCGAGTGTGAACAAAGGGATGGAAATTGCTCTTCTTGCCTCAAGCTAGTTTTGCTTATTTGATTAAACTTCAAAAATCATTCTAATTTTCAGCCTCTAAACTGGTGGGTTGACTCGATTTTAGCCTGCAGTTTGGCATTAAGTAGTTTTAATGGAAACATTCAGGAAGACCAGAACACATACAGGACAGTTCCTGCAGGTTAGAGCTTTGGTCTCATACCCAACAAGCTCATTGTACTGGAAAAGATAATTACAACATTTGAGTAGTTGCTGCAGATATTTGAGCCCCATTGTCACCCATAAGAATATCTGCTGGCTTATTAAATTAGAATGAAAGTGCAGGTATTTATTTTGAATCTTTTGGTTCCCTTGTTTTACAAAATGTGGAAATAATGCCACAAATCATCGCCAAAGAAGTGTCCACCCCCCAACACACCCAAGTGGGATTTTCCACTCACTATGACCTTTTGAATTTAGGGCTCAGAGTAGGCTTTAAAGGGGTTGATGTTGGTGCCAGGATGGGCAGCCCAGAAGAATACACATGGGCTAGAAATGGGTGCACCATTTGTACAGCAACGTGGGGACTAGTACGCATACTGGCCTTGCATGGAGCCCACTAAAAGAAACTCCAGTTGGGTATCCTTGATGGGAAAACACGTCAGCAGAGGTGCAACTGTTGACTATATATTAATAACGCAACATGCTTTCATGCTCCTCCTGTTGTGACATGTAAAGCCAAAGTATTGCTTCATGGGTCCTGACATATTGCACTGGTGCAGCCAAGGTATTCACAGAAGTGACGCTGTAGGGCTGGTTTCACATTTGTTCTGCTAACCAAAACATGCATTTAACTTACCAATATACCATTAAGGTTGGTGGAGCTCCCTACTAAACGTATCCAAAAATTAACAACTCTCTATTTAGAGCCGTGTTCCTGCAGCCAGTCACCAGGGGGAGCTCTAAAGTGTATGGCTTCACTCAGGATAGCAGTCATTCTGTTTGTTGTTTTACACAGTCTTTGAATTCAACCTATGTTGGCCCCAAGTGGATGTACCAACCAATCAGGATGAGTGTCATGCGTGCCACTTCTACCTTTCTGAACAATCAATTTTGCAAGACATCAATCTATTTTAAACTGAATTTAATGATCTGGATGCAAATTATTTAGCTTTCTGGTGGAATCACTTCAACATTTCTACGGTATTTTTAAAATTACTAGTGCTAATCTGCAGCTTTACTCAGTCATGGATGTTGTGTCCTTATGAATATTGATAAATGCACCCACAAAGTCGGTGCAGGTATCTGTAAAGATGGACTTTTATGTGCAATTACATGGGTTATATGATTGTTTATGATACTAAATGGATACCAATGGCTACAAGGCAGTTACATGTTGAGTGTTCCTGCAAAGGGCTGCAACCACAGGCACCAGGGCAGAGGGCAATTCAGTTTACACTCAGGGGGAGAGGTTTTTATTAGATAGAGAAACTCAGACTTAAGTGAGCATATGTTACACAGATATCAAATGGCATTTTATTGAACCAAGTTCCTCTCTTATTCTTGGAAAAGAACTCAAAATTGAAGCACATTATTGAATATTTAAAGTAGTTATAGTTCTATAAACGATCAAAGTATTTCTATAAAGTCAATCAGATTTTGGAGCGGTGTATTTTTGAGGGTCTTTTTGAGAAGACATTTCTGTGATGGATCTACAGGATTACATTTGGACTGAAACCCTTCACATGTCCTTAATCGGACTATTGGACTACTAAACTTTGAATGCACTTCTCCTGCATTTAAAAACGACATCTCTATCCGAGGACTTGTAGGAGGAGGACAATCTGGAGGAGGAGGAAGAGAGAAAAGAGCACAACAGCTAGCTTAACTTCCTCTTCTGTCTGCCTCTTCTGGCTATAACTATCTACTATTTCACAAACTAGAATAATAAATGTATTATTGAGTATATAATCGGTCCATTCAACAAAAGCACATAATGTCTGTAAATGGTAATCTTTGGGTTGTCTTTTCATTCCGAGTGATTGGTTATCTGTAGGTTACACGAGATTGTAACTCCTTGAGTATTTATATCATGTTGCTGGTGTTTCTATGATCGTAATGGTTATTGCAGGGTATTTATACATTTTCAAACCTTTTCATTTTTGTATTTTTTATATTCCTTTCGAGGACTTTGGAATTTTTGTTTTCTTGCTTATGTAGACTTTACAGTCCGTGGTGTCACGTGGGGAAGCATGTGCACAGAATTCAGAGGGTTTTCACGTGTAAAGTCATCTCTTTCTCTTCCTTTATTGCGTTTGTTTGTTTGTACAGGATGAGTTGATTCAGCGTGCATCACTCTTGTTCTGAAAAATTCACAAACTGGCACTGGCTCGGTTAAACCAGTCTGCTTACTGGTTTCAGGGTTCCCACGCGTCCTGGAAAAACTGGAAAACCTGGAAAACAGTTGACCAATTCTCCAGTACTGCAAAACACCTGGAAAATGGGAGAAAAAGTCAAATGTCCTGGAAAATGTTTCCAACATGACTGCGTGCGACCTGACAAGGTTAAAAAAAACACATCCCCATTCAACATGTGTGGCCATTTTTGTCATAAAGATGTATTTAGGTCAATTTATGCACTGATTATTATTATCATTTATTTATTTCAGTAAAGATTCCAGATTCCTTTGCAAGCTAATTTTCTAATTTTTGAGAAAAGAGAAAGCTGAGAAGAGAGTTTCCCATCAGTGTTACTTGGTTGCACGAATGAAGTGCTGTACATCTGTGGTTGCATTATTCTATAATCATTTTTAAGCATGTAAGAGATGATTTCATGGATAGCCATAGGCTGCACGTCTTCAATGTAGACTTCCACTGAGAGGAACATATTAGACTATTTAGGAACTAAATTAGGAACTCAATTTAGACTGTCATACCAGCTTGATCATCACTGAAAAATGTCCTTGAAATGTCCTGGAAAATGATCTCTGGAAAAGAGTGGGAACCCTGTGGTTTTCTGAGCAGCTCACCTGGAACAATGTGGAGCTCCGTGCCTTGCTCGAGGGTACATTTATGACCACTGAAAAGCATTTGTAGTTTCATCCCCTCCTTCTTTTAGTTTTCTCCAGCTGTTGTAAAGATACTAACTGGCCTGTGAGTCTGTTTATTTTGGATTATCGCTCTGAATTTGACTGTGAATTTCCTTTTTTTTACCGTGAATGTTATCGTTGAACTGTTACCGTGTAATTGTAACTTATTTTCACAGAGATATTTTTCTCTCACCACGTTGTTTTTGTTTGAATCTTCTCTCTTCTACTCCTAATCGCTCTTCTGTTTGTCATTTTCTTCCTTTACATCACAACCCAAGCTGTTGGTGTTTGTTCACATCTTTTCCTTCTGCATTTCCTTGCCGATTATTTTCCGAAACATTACCAACGTAGCCTAATAATCAGTGTTTTTTAATGTTCTGACTAGTGTGTAATTGTAGAGAATAGAATTTATATGAATCTATTTATTTCCGTGGTGATACGTGTAGATATTCTTAGTGTTTTTTGTTTCCTACACCTGTAACTTTGGGCTATTAAGGCTTTCAGCCTGCCTGAGACACGCCGTCAGTAGCCTGAGTGCTGGGAGAGGGAGTCAAAGGAGTGTGTTGGTGTGAGCACTGTTTTTTTTTTTTTTTTACAATAGGTACAACATAAATCCATGTGTGTGTTGTCATAAAATCACTAAACGAACCCTGAAGTCTTTTTCTAAAGCGTACGTTCAGTTCAGTCGATATCTTTATGTTACAGCCGTTTCAGAGGCAGCGTGAGTCACCAGCTTCTTCTCCCAAATCTTAGGCTACTGACATGAGTCATATCTGAAACTCTTCAACTGGAAAACTGGCAGATTTCCACTAAGCAGATGGATATATATACAGAACGATACGGAGAAGTGGAAGCAATACAATATACTGATCCTCACCGGAAAGACAAAAATATAAGGTATATATACATATATATATAAATACATAGATATATTCAATAAAGTTCTATATGAAAAAAAATGTGTTGTGAGTTATTGAAGTGAGGAACGATAAAAGGTTTCAAAGAGGAGTAAAAGACGGATTCATGGACCTGTTCTGAAATCACTGAATTGTTTGCATCTTGTGTTACTTCATAGAAACAGTCAATGTTGCGTCATAGTTGGGGGCGGGGCTTCGCAAGGCAAGGCAAGGCAAGGCAAGGCAAAGGCAAGGCAACGGCAAAGGCAAGGCAACGGCAAGGCAAAGGCAAGGCAACGGCAAGGGCAAGGCAAAGGCAAAGGCAAGGCAAAGGCAAGGCAAAGGCAAGGCAACGGCAAGGCAAGGGCAAGGCAAAGGCAAGGCAACGGCAAGGCAAGGCAAGGCAAAGGCAAGGCAACGGCAAGGCAAAGGCAACGGCAAGGCAAAGGCAAGGCAACGGCAAGGCAAAGGCAAAGGCAAGGCAACGGCAAGGCAACGGCAAGGCAAAGGCAAAGGCAAAGGCAAAGGCAAGGCAAGGCAAAGGCAAGGCAAAGGCAAGGCAACGGCAAGGCAACGGCAAGGCAACGGCAAGGCAAGGCAAGGCAAAGGCAAGGCAACGGCAAGGCAAAGGCAAAGGCAAGGCAAGGCAAAGGCAAGGCAACGGCAAGGCAACGGCAAAGGCAACGGCAAGGCAAGGCAAAGGCAAAGGCAAGGGCAAGGCAACGGCAAGGCAAAGGCAAGGCAAAGGCAAGGCAAGGCAAAGGCAACGGCAAGGCAAGGCAAGGCAAAGGCAAGGCAACGGCAAGGCAAAGGCAACGGCAAGGCAAGGCAAGGCAAAGGCAACGGCAAGGCAAAGGCAACGGCAAGGCAAAGGCAAGGCAAGGCAAGGCAAGGCAAGGCAAGACAAGGCAAGGCAAGGCAACGGCAAGGCAAAGGCAAGGCAAAGGCAAGGCAACGGCAATGCAACGGCAAGGCAAAGGCAAGGCAACGGCAAGGCAAAGGCAAGGCAATGGCAAGGCAACGGCAAGGCAAAGGCAAGGCAACGGCAAGGCAACGGCAAGGCAAAGGCAAGGCAACGGCAAGGCAAGGCAAAGGCAAAGCAACGGCAAGGCAACGGCAAGGCAAGGCAAAGGCAAGGCAACGGCAAGGCAAAGGCAACGGCAAGGCAAAGGCAAGGCAAGGCAAGGCAAGGCAAGGCAAGGCAAGGCAACGGCAAGGCAAAGGCAAGGCAAAGGCAAGGCAACGGCAAGGCAACGGCAAGGCAAAGGCAAGGCAACGGCAAGGCAAAGGCAAGGCAATGGCAAGGCAAAGGCAAAGCAACGGCAAGGCAACGGCAAGGCAACGGCAAGGCAACGGCAAGGCAAAGGCAGCTTTATTTGTATAGCGAATTTCAGGGCTACTTCCAGGGCAACTCAATGTGCTTTACAGTAAAACATTAAAAGCATTGGAAACATTCAGACATGCATAAAAGAACACAATTAAAATGAGAACTATAAAAAACAGAAAAAAGGAAAATTTGAAATATATTAAAAATTACATTAAAATGTTAAGTTGTGCAAATTTTCTTGAATACCTTTTTGTTGTTGTGTTTTAATGCATGTCATAAGTTGACCAGCGTGCTTTCCAGCCTTAAATGTGTGTTTCAGGGAAGCAGCAGTTGTGTCACGATCTGCTCTCCACAGCTTGGCTTCTGTAGCATGACCACCTCATCTGTATGTATGGAATATTTGGAATCTGCTATCAGCAACATTCATCAAATGATGCATATCTGCTGAACGGTGCAGCATGGAGTGTGTGTTACTTCCACGAGTCATTGGAAACACTGGGACAAACAGGATGCACTGAATAGATAAAAAAAAAAAAGAAAGCAGAGTTACAAGTTGATAAAGTTTTAATTACTGAGTCTTTCATTTTAATTTGATGTAAATGAGGGTTAAATCTGCTAGGAAAACGAGGCCAGGAGGTCTGGCTTTTAGCGAAGGAGGAATAGAGCTGTCACACTCTGGTGTCTTCTCTGGATCTGCCTCAAAGTTTGGTGCAAAGTCGTGCAAACTGTTGCAAGTTTCTGCTCGTCAGAAGTGGTGGCAGAACAATTTGTTTGAATCTATTAGAGATTTTCTGCTGTTGCACATTTTGAAGGATTGTTTTGGGGCTTTTGGTGCTTCTGTTGAGAGGAGAGGAGAGGAGAGTAGTGGGGAGAGAGTGGGGATCACACAGCAACAATAGATAGATAGATAGATAGATAGATAGATAGATAGATAGATAGATAGATAGATAGATAGATAGATAGATAGATAGATAGATAGATAGATTTGATGAATCTGACCTATAAAAGGGAAGTGTACAGACGGTGACAGGCAGTAATTAACACGGCGCTGTCTCTTAATAACGCTGAGACGTCTTCTCAGGAGAGGAACACAGGCAGGGACTGTCAGCCCCGGGGACATGTGACAGTTTTTAATCCCACTGACAATAGATCCGCTGGCAGAGCATGCTGGAGACTGAGATGTGTTTGGTTGAAGCATCAGAGGAATGTGATTTGGTGTCAAAGTTTTAATTAGTTGGCCTCTCCGTCTGGAATCCTCCTGTCACTACAGTACACCTTCTCTTCACGTCTTCATACGGCATCTGCTGCTCTGCACCGGCTGCTTCTGTAAAGTGGAGAGTCATCTCTGTACTTCTGCATTCATAACACGAACCATCCACTAAGCGAAGACTCAGGGCTGCTTATGATTATGTCACTGCTTATTTTGCAGGGTAACCACTCTCCTGCAGACTGTACTTGCAGACTAGTGTGGTGACATCATTGTGTACTTTAGTGCAGGTAAAGCAGGGGGGAGAGTATGTTCAAAAACATGCTGACAGTGTTGAAGTGCTAAAGCTGCAGTTCCTCTACTGGCCACTAGATACTGGTTTCAAAGGTGAATCAATTCCTATAGAGACAAGTCAATAATCCTATTTTGGCTCTATCATCCTGTTATATTTTTTAAATGAAATAGTCACATTTAAATTTAATGAATGTGATCATTTATAAATAAACTACTTATGATATCAGTATTTAAACAGCATAAATATTAAAATGAAACAGTCTGTCAGATCTTCATTCTGTTCTCTCATGTCCCTTTTAAGACAGTCGCTCTGTGCTCGCCATCTTTCAACATCACACTCAATGTCATCATATATCTTGTATTTGTGTCAATATGATACTAGCTGATAAGACAGCCAATGAATTAGCCTCAGCTATGGCCTGCCCCTTGTTCTTTGCTGGCTCCTCCCATGTGGTTATTTATAATAATAATAATAATAATACATTTTATTTATAAAAGCACTTTAAAAGATTCTCCAAGCGCTTTACAGGAAAATAAGATAAAATTATGCAATAGAAAAGCAAAGGAAAACAGTGCAAAAAAAAAAGCAAAGAAGAGCAAGGCAGCAAAATAAAACAAAACAAGAAAAAAAACAATCAATTATAGTTTAAAAGCCTTTGTAAAAAGGTGTGTTTTGAGTCCGGATTTGAATTTGGTGAGTGAGGGAGAGAATCTGAGGTGTTGGGGGAGAGAGTTCCAGAGGGTGGGGGCAGCGACAGAGAAGGCCCTGTCCCCCCAGGTTCGGTGCTTGGGTTTGGTGAGAGGGGTGAGGAGGTTGGCGTTGGTGGAGCGGAGGTTGCGGGAGGGATTATATGGCGGCAGAGGGTCGGTGAGGTTAGGAGGGAGCTAGGTTATGGAGGGCTTTGAAGGTGATGAGTAGGATCTTGTACTGTATTCTTGAGGGGATGGGAAGCCAATGGAGGTTCTGGAGGACTGGGGTGATGTGGTCTCTGGAGCGGGAGTGAGTGAGGAGGCGTGCAGCTGAGTTTTGTATGTATTGTAATTTGTTGAGGAGGGTGTTGGGTATACCGTAGAGGATGCTAATGCAATAATCGAGTCTTGAGGTGATGAAGGCGTGGATGAGAGTTTCAGCTGCAGTGAAGGAAAGGGAGGGGCGGAGACGGGCGATGTTTTTGAGGTTATTTCTGGCTAAAACACAAGTCCTTAAATAAAGATGTGATGGCATGGTGGCTAAGTCTACTATTATTGAATTTATAAACCATTTTTATGTCTGTACAATTGGTTTATCTTGATTTGGGAAACTTAGTTTAACTAAGTAGCAGAATGATGCATATGTGAAGAGGAGCTTTATTTCAAACATGCAGCTTTTACAGACTCAGCAGTTCTTATACGGGGTCAAAGATCTATTGATTTCGACTTAAAGGTTCCACTGAAGGTAATTAGAAGTAAGTTTAGGGTGATTGAGGTTAACTAAAAGTCAGTCATGGGGTAAGGGTCAGAGACTAGTCTCTGTGCTCTCATTAAAAAGATAATTTTCTTGTTTTAAAGGAACAGTCACACATTTCTGTAACAGCAATAAACATTCAGAGGCCTGGATAAGGTGTTCTAATGCACAGAGGTTAATACTGATTTCTATTACAGTACATCAAGTAGTAGATCCAAAAGCTAACTCAAAATCCCTATTAAATCTGGTTTCACAACAATAGATGATAATGCACAATCTGGTACTTTCAGAGAGGAGTGCTAATGGTGGAGATAACAATGGTCTGGAAACATTTAAATTAAGGTGCCACAATGTAAATAACTCCCATTATTTTTCGTTGTGTGTGCAGTTTTGAAGCTGCACAATTTTACTGATTTTGACACTTTAAAGCTCCTTAGAGGATCTTCCTGTTTGTGTTGATTTTGGCGCCCCCTGTGGACAAAGGTGTACCTCTTATATCTTTGCTGATTTTATTCTGTGCATTTGAAAAATACATAAATATTACAATTTCTACACACTGTACCTTTAACTACTGTATTTTAACATGATATACATCCCTGATAGGAATAATTTGGAGCTACTTTTGTTTGAATAATGAACAGTTTGTTGGTGATGAGTGAATATATTTGGAAAAGTCACATTTCATTGCAATACTTTTCTGTCAGTGTAGTCTTTTAACCTCCTTTATATAAGCATTCAATAAAACTCAACACACCATGACCCTCTACAGCAGGCCAGTGTCCACACAGGGCTTCTCCCATGCAGCTCCTGGTTCTCCTGCATAATTCTGCAGAAAGCTAGCAGCACACTTGTGCTACATACAGTACAATACGATAATAGCTGCTATTCATGAGTCAACAGGAGTCTGCTACCTGTGAAGACATTATGCATTTTCATTTCCTCTCTTCATTCAGTGACGCTCGCTGTCCGGCTGTCTCTCCTTCCAGGGCTCTTTGGTGAAGAAGAGCGCATGTCTGCAGCCGCTGATAACAAGCTCCAGGCTCGCTGACAGGCGGCCATATGCCTGTAGGGAGGTCTGTCAGTCAAGATTACTCTCTCATTTCCTCCAGTCTTCAAATCCTGCCTCACTTCCAGGAACAGAGATCCCACGACAGGAAACCTGGGCCGTCTCAGCTACATTATTTTGTTACTAGAAACTCATGTTGATCTTCTTAGACAGGGATCGCACTCGATTCATGTATGGTCAGTTTTCAAACACACGCAAAGATACGTGTTAACATGAGGATTCAAGTGATTCAGGTTGTAAAAGGAAACATTAACATTCGTGTGAACACGTATGACTCTGCAGAGCTCAGGAGTTTCTGTTTAATTTCACTTTTGAAGTATTTCTTCTGCATCGCAGGAATCTCACTCCCGTTGTTTCTAAATCTGTGTGACATTCAACATTTCCATTATAACAAAACACAATCACAGTCGTAGGATTCATGTGGAAATGTCAAACAAGGATCAATTAAGCTAAAAGGTACCCTCAGGGCGCTCTTTGTAATACAAATCAATGTCAGAGAAAAGCCTAATCAGATATTGTTGGAGTAAGTTTAAAAGTCCAATACTTGAGAGAAAGGTTTCTGAGCTTTAATAAGGGACACAAGAAGGACATGGATTATATATTTGATTTGATTCTCCCTCTCAAGGCAATGTTGAAAATGAAATATTCATGTCTGAAATCTAATATGACATTTAACTCAAAGCTGATATTCTGGATGTTGAAACTAGATACTTTTGACATGGACCAGTTGTTATTGAAGAGAGCAGCAGCAGTCCAAATCCACGTCTGGTTCTGTACCATTCTTCTTTTCTTGTAGACGGGATATTGTCTTTTATTGGATTCAAGGATTCAAGGTTTTTTATTGTCATACCAATACAAGCTGTCGCATGATATGGAACGAAATTTCGTTTCTCAGGTCCCACATTAAGCCAAAAAAAGAACATACAATTAAGAGAAGACATTAGTAAAACATATAAATACAAATATAAATATTGTGCATAGTGCAATTGAATGTGCAAATATACAGTGTGCAAGTTTTGAGGTGGTCCGTTTTATTGTACTGTTCATGTCAGAGTCTGTATGGCTGGGAGCGGCCGAGACTACAGAGAACCACCAGAGTTCAGCATTCTTACAGCCTCAGGAAAGAAGCTGTTTCTCATTCTGGTGGTTCTGCTCTTGATGCTCCGCAGCCTTCTACCTGAGGGGAGAGGAGCAAACAGTTTGTGTGCATGGTGGGAGGTGTCCTTCATTATGCCAGAGGCCCTATTTCTGCATCTGCTGTCATCTGCATCTGGATCTGCATCTGTATCTGCTGATATCATGTGTGTGATCAGGTTGTATCAAGCGTTGCTGCTGATGTTGGGAATTAATCGTCATTGTTACAGGGTTTTGACCAATCAGAAGCACTCTATTTTATTCCTTTCCATTCTGCTTTGATCCATTCTATTCCATTCTGCTTTGATTGATTCCATTCCATTCTGCTTTGATTCATTCCACTCCATTCTGCTTTGATTCATTCCATTCTGCTTTGATTCATTCCATTCTGCTTTGATTCATTCCATACCATTCTGCTTTGATTAATTCCATTCTGCTTTGATTCATTCCACTCCATTCTGCTTTGATTCATTCCATTCTGCTTTGATTGATTCCATTCCATTCTGCTTTGATTCATTCCATTCTGCTTTGATTCATTCCATTCTGCTTTGATTCATTCCATACCATTCTGCTTTGATTCATTCCATTCTGCTTTGATTGATTCCATTCCATTCTGCTTTGATTCATTCCACTCCATTCTGCTTTGATTCATTCCATACCATTCTGCTTTGATTCATTCCATTCTGCTTTGATTCATTCCATACCATTCTGCTTTGATTCATTCCATTCCATTCAGCTTTGATTCATTCCATTCTGCTTTGATCCATTCTATTCCATTCTGCTTTGATTGATTCCATTCCATTCTGCTTTGATTGATTCCATTCCATTCTGCTTTGATTCATTCCATTCTGCTTTGATTCATTCCATTCTGCTTTGATTCATTCCATACCATTCTGCTTTGATTCATTCCACTCCATTCAGCTTTGATTCATTCCATTCTGCTTTGATTCATTCCATACCATTCTGCTTTGATTCATTCCATTCTGCTTTGATTCATTCCATACCATTCTGCTTTGATTCATTCCATTCTGCTTTGATTCATTCCATACCATTCTGCTTTGATTCATTCCATTCCATTTAGCTTTGATTCATTCCATTCTGCTTTGATTCATTCCACTAGGCTTTGATTCATTCCATTCTGCTTTGATTCATTCCATTCTGCTTTGATTCATTCCATTCTGCTTTGATTCATTCCATACCATTCTGCTTTGATTCATTCCATTCTGCTTTGATTCATTCCACTCCACTCAGCTTTGATTCATTCCATACCATTCTGCTTTGATTCATTCCATACCATTCTGCTTTGATTCATTCCATTCTGCTTTGATTCATTCCATACCATTCTGCTTTGATTCATTCCACTCCATTTAGCTTTGATTCATTCCATTCTGCTTTGATTCATTCCATTCTGCTTTGATTCATTCCATTCCATTCTGATTGATGTAGTCCGTTCCATTCTATTCCACTTCATTCTATTCCATCCCAGTCAACTATCACATTTTTACCACAGTGTCAACAGGCAGAGGAGGAATGTGACAGACTCCTTCTTGCAAATTGATTTGATATGACGTGAGTGACCAGGTTTGTCCCTTGCATTCCTTTTGCTGCAAAGAAAATATCCAGAATGATTAAGTCTTGGACCCTGTGTTTGTGGCTGCAGATATTAAGAGAATGCCCGGTATGGGAAGGGAAAAGTGACATGAACAATCACAAAACAAGCATTAAAACAGTGTGACAGCTTTGACAAACCTCCCCAGGACACAAACAGCCACAGCACTGATGGATCATTTGCTGGTAGACTTTGGGATTTTAGTCACTTTGTCTTTTTCCCTTTCCTGCAAGCTCGAGGTGTCCCGATTATTCCCACACCGCTGTGATGACGTGTGCTGTAAGTCGAAACCTTCCTGAGACATTTGTGGCTTCACTTTGCTGACTCAAATCTCAAAGTTGTAGCTTTAACAACATAAGATCTGCGCACACTACTCTCCATGACTTCTCATTAATTAGAGCAGGATAATTTGATCCTCTGCGGGTCCTCTGTAAAGTGGATTGGATGACGTTGGGAATGTTTGACGTAAGGGTTCAGATTAAAACAGGTTCAGGCTGCGCTCACGCTGTGTGCGCACCCAAGTGTGTATCATCGTATCTGTGCGTTCCTGTGCACACTGGGTCCGGTGTGCCAACGAACAGGAGCCCACACATGTGTATCTGACAAACCTGAGAGCGTGTTTGTGTGCGCAGCTCGTCTCCAGGTTTGTGTTTCTCCTGCCACGTCAGTCGTATTGGCCACGGTCTATATTTAGAGAGGAGGTCGCAGCCAAACAGCATGGGAGACGCTTCAGAGAGACGTGAGCCTGGAAAGAGGTCAACATGGTGACTGAGATGTGCTGTGAGCAGGATAACAAGAACCTAACCAGGGGTAGCGTTAACGGAAGGAGAAGGGGTCCAAGTGTCACATAACCCTCCTGAAAGTTCACCAAAGACCATAAAACGGATGACTGATTTAAAGTGGAGCAAAGAGATCCAACCTGCATGTCACGAGATGTTAGCACTACTTTCCTGTGATCAGTGCTGCCTTCAGATGCTGTCGGATATGTCAGAATTATGACGTTGGCATGCATGGCTTCAATGAAGCAGAGGTTAAAAGGGCCATGCTGGTCTGGCAGTCTAAGTATGTACAGGATCATATAACAGCATGTAACATGCAACTGCAACATCCTGAGTTCAAATTTAGCCAGGACCTTTGTTGTATGTCATAACCTCCTCTTATTTACTGCCCCTCTTCAGTTTACAGTCTTAGAAAAAGTGAAACTCTCATGTCCAACACGGTGATGATTCAAGGGAAATTTTCAAATCCACTTTTAAGAGTAGGCTTAAAACTTTCCTTTTTGATAAAGCTTATAATTAAAGCTGGCTCAGGCTTGGACTAGCTTTTGTTATGCTGCTATAGGCCTAGACTGCCGGGCGAACTGGCGCACTAACACACTGGGATCCTAGCTCACCCCCTTCCCCCCAATCCCTTCATCACTTACTTTAATTCTGCCTGTCCCATTAAAGTTACTAACCATAGACCTTTCTGGAGTTCCTGAGCTCCCTTGTCTCGTAGGTTCCTCTGAGCTGCCGAAGACGTCCTCCTGCTGCAGACGTTCTGGACTCCAGCGGCAACAGCTTCTACGTCTCGTCTCATCACTATCACCTCTCTCTCTTACTCCCCTCTATCCGTCTTTCCAGACCCAACTCAGTCGAGGCATGATGGCTGTCTAACATGAGTCTGGTTCTGCCTGAGGGTTCTTCCTGTTAAAAGGAAGTTTTTCCTCTCCACTGTAACTAGCTAAATACTGCGATGTGCAATGCTCATGATGGATTAAGGTGGGGTCAGACTGAGTCTTACCCTGTCTTGAAGTTGGGTCTCTGTTCATAATTTGACATAGAGTGGTCTAGACCTCCTATGTTTGTAAAAGCGTCCTGAGATAACGTTTGTTGTGATTTAGCGCTATACAAATAAAGATTGATTGAAGATCACAACCAATTATGAATGATAACTAAATGGTCTTATTGGATGTGTTTAATAAGACTCCTAAGTGTGTCTGTCCACTGTAACACATATATGACTTAGCAGTCTAGTTTACCTAAATTAGCTCTTGAAAAACATTCAATAATGATTAGAAGCTGTGATGTAGACTCAGAGTGGAGAAAGTGAGATCAGTAAGATCTTCCTGAGCGGCAGAAAACAACAGAGTGGGTCATAATGTGTCATGTCTCGTCAGTTATGTTAATTTTGCACTTTTTTACTTCATTCTTGTCTGTCATGTTTGTCATGTCCACTTCAGTCATGTCTCTCCTCTCGTTTCAGGCAACTTCACTTCCGGTCCTGGTGTTTCTCCTGTTGGGATTGTCGTCCCCGCCCCTCATTGTTTCCACCTGTGCCCCATTACCTCCTTTTTAAAAGTCTGCGTCTTCCCCTGTCCTGTGCCAGATCATCATTTCTCGTCTGTCGTGAATGTGCCTCCAGTCGGTGTCTCCAGTTTCAAGTCTGTTTCTTTGTTCTTCCTTCAGGTTGAGTTTTGAGTTCTGAGTTTTGAGTTTTGAGTTTTATTACTTTGTGGTAGTTTTCCAGCTCACTGCTGGGATTTTTTGTTAGAACCTTGTTTTGTTTCGTATTGAAATAAAGAGCCGTTTTCTGCAAACCGTGTATTTGGGTCCTTAGTGCTTATCAGTGAAGTATAAGAAGTACACAGCAAACTGGAGTCTCTATTTCCTGTGAAACCCCCCCCTCAAAAAAAATTAGCATTTTTAATCCCCAGATTCCCATCATGAAACATCTGTCCCTGCATAATTATAAACTCATGGGTCACATCTCCTGGTTGAGTCATTCACAGCACATGGAGTCGTAGTTTATGCATTGATCTAGCTTTAAAAAGCCGCCACTTGAGAAGATAGTGAGCTTCTTTGTGCACCATCTGTTGCACTGGGTAAGCCATTCATTGTCCAAGCATACGTTATATGTTCAAGATAGGCTGTGTGACAACATCTCACTAAAACTGTGCAAAGTGCAAGCCTGATTGTTTGAGTGCGCCTGTGTTTGCACGCATAATGTTGATTAATGGGTGCCTTTGTATGCGTAGTGGTGTGTACAGTGAGAACGAGGGGCTCTGGTTGGCGGCAGGGGTGGCCAGAGTGGTTTGGATCCCACTTGAAATCTTAGTGGCTTTCCATAGACTGTATAAATAATGGCATCCATCCATCTGTTTTTAAAGCGCTGTTTTCAGGCAAATCGTAGGCGGGAGCCATATTGCTGCTGTCGAGTGAGGTAAAGAGGCGGGCTTTGAGCCTCCTTGCCAACAGCTACAGTGTTACCGCCTGTCAATAAAGTCAGCTGTGCCTCTCGTAATGGAAAACTTGCAATCTTGAAATCTTCAAAATTGCAGTGTTATGTAAAAATTCACCCCCCGTACAGTGTGTGCCGATCAAGAAATGAGCTATCCAGACTACACTCGTCTTTTGTACCAGGTTGTAAACATGTTTACTTCTGCTGTAAATATTGGCTTTTTTGAATTGTTGTGTATGTGGCTTCTGGAGCCAGCCTCAGGCAGATCCTCAATGAACTGCAGTTTTTAGTACTTACGCATCTACCCACCCCAAAACCTGAATAAATGATTTTGGCTGCTATAGCTTTCTTTTCGTTTAATCCTAATAAATCACAGCCTCTAATGGAGCGCCGCCTGCAAGCTAGTTCAGGCAGACAACTCGAGCTGCACTCATTCATACTGACACGTCATCATCCTCTCTATCAGCTGATCTCAACATCCTCTCATTGGCGGTCTTTTTAAGCTGCAAGTCTCCCCGTCTCTGCCTCTGCTTTGCAAGTGCTCCTGCTGTCCTGCTCAGCGCTGTGTGAAAACTTTGTACCCACCTCTTCCCCGGCATCCACCTGCGGGCTCCAAGGGGGATTAGTCCTATCTCATTGCTCCTAAATGTATGCATTTAAATAATCTATGAGGAGTAATGAGGTTCGGAGCCCACAGGCCAAAAACAATACTGTATGCTGCAATAAACTTTTTCTTAAAGCTAGGGTTGGTAGTCTCGGAAAACCGGCATGAATTTGAATGTAGCTTTTCCTCATGACTCCGTCTAACCCCTCCCCTCCTCCCTCAGAGCTCCTCCAAAACGACGCCCCCCCCCTATGCACGAGCGCCGCTGATTCTCGACCATATGATGGTGACTGATTCAAAACCGGTCCTCACCAAAACATTATCCTAGTGAAAGTTAAAAACACAAACAAACATGGCTGCTGTTAGTACTCACAACTATCATGCTAGCATTATCCAGTTGTACTGGTGACACGATATCAGGAGAAAAGTTATAACACATATATAATACTGTAACAGCTCTACTGTTTGTTAAACCTGTTCAGTGTAGATGTTCTTAATTCCTACAGTGTTGACAGTCAGTGAAGGCATCAGGAGAGGTGTAGAGTGTGCGAGTGGGAGAGAGGAGAGACAAGAGGAGAAGTTCTTCATTCATTCAAACATTGATTGTTGTTTTGTTGGTTGGCGTGATCACGGCCGACAGTGACCGGTTATTAAAACTCAACGTGTTCACGAATCGGCTCGTCATCACTACAGCGTCCGGACGGACGCTACAATAAATATATATTTTCTGTAGGACTTACTGAACGTCATTAATTATTCTGCTTGTTGGTGAGAGCTTTTTAGACTCTGATCCGGACTACAGTCCTGAGCAAAGCACCTCATCAGGTCAGAGGGGACAGGCCCGAGGACGAGCGAGAGGGGCAGTAAATAGAGTCAGGGGAAGCAGAGGCAGGAGACGGGGACTCGGAGGAGTGAACGCAGGAGGAGGGCAGAACGGCTGGGCGGGATTTGATTGGTTTAAAATTTGGGGAGCCAAAAAACGGTGATTGGTTAGTGTTTTCTCAGGTTTACTCAGGCTGTAGATAGCAGTTTTATTTCACTCTTTTTTAGGAACACATCATGTATTGATTACCATCAGGACATAAAGATCATTTTAACCATTATAACAAAAAGTGTATCTAAATCTGATTACCAACCCCAGCTTTAAGTAAACATGAGTTGTCTGACTGAACTAAGATTAATTGGGATTCATTTTTGTAATCAATTAATGTAAGACTTTTAATGCTTTACATTTCAAACTGATGCATTTCCTGCAGGAACCCAGTGGGGGCAGGTTAAATGCGGCTGGTTAACACAGTCATTCTGACAATGAGGTGTAAAGTGGTCTGGTTCAGAAAAGCAGCTGTAGAGGAGGCAGCGACTGAAAGCTGAGAACGTGTCGAGAGTGCATGAAAAGAGAGAAATGGGACCTGAGAGAGGGAGGGAAACATTAAATATTCATGTCATGTTTAATAATAAAATGAAGTCATTCATACTCAATTGATTCAGTTCAACAAAAAAAAAAAAAAAAAATTGCAGAGACGGGTTCACTCTCTGAACAGGCACAGGAAGCAGTTTGTTTCAACATAAATCATCCAGAAAAACACAGAAGGTAGAAACATGACAGCATCGAACACTCTGATTTAACGCTGTGTACTTTCTGCTCTACTATAAATCTGCTTCTTATTTCTGCTTGTCAAACAATTAAGTGTAGCCCTATACTTCAAACACACACACACACACACACACACACACACACACACACACACACACACTCATTCTCCTTTTAATGTCTGCTATTTCTTCTGTACAGTGCGTGAATCTGAAAATGATAAAAAGTCAAGTTGTGTTCATCGTGGTTCTCATCTCACATAAGTTACAGTGTGAAACAAACTAAAATAATCTCATGTATCTGTACCACAACATAATTACAGCCCTGTCACATACATATGGACGACATGGTTTTTTTTTTCTGATGTCTACATCCATGACTACTGATGAAGAACAAAACATCCAACAAAGACATACATTGAGAAAACAAAACATTTTTTTCCACGCATGACAAAGAAAAATAAAGTTTCCCTGCAAGGTTCTTAGATTGGAGGTCAATGAACTGTTGTTTATAGAGAAGTCATCTTGTTACCTGAGCAGACGGCTAATCACCAGCCTACAGACGACAGTGTTCAGGTTGATTTAGTTCTAAAAGGTTGGTTTGATTTCACGCAGTAAATATGACACAAATATAAAACTTTAACTCTTTAACCTCCAGATTTGGAGCTACAGTTAGCTTATTCAGCCCTCCGTATAAACATGTTAGCATTCATTAGTTCTCAAAATGGTTTATTGAATATGTTTGTTAGCCTTCAAGCATACAACTGAGGGTCTGTGTCCTTTTTGTTGCACTGGCAGTTTCCACAAACACGATAGAGCACTTAAGGCTGATTTATACTTCTGACGCAGACATGAGTCGATGTGTCCGTGTCGTGCAATTCTCCGCCTGCTCCCGCACCCGCTACGATCTCTGTTTACTTTTCTGCAGCGATTCAGAGCGTGTTACGTTAATCTACAGCTGATACATGTTGCTGTTTATTATGCAGACATGATTACATGAGGAATAGAGAGGAGGAGATGAAATACACGGCCAATGTGCGGCCGTTGAGCGGGGATCCCGGAAGTGCTGTAAATACGAGAAACACAATGCCACTGAGTGGACCAATCACAAGGCTTGCAGTCCGTGTCAATTATGCGCGTAGTTACATTTTGGAGGAGGTGCACGTCCGCTACGTGCGTAGGCCTCTGCGTAGGTACGGGAGCTACGCGGACCTCCGGCGTAGGCTACGCCGTTGATGTGAAGGAGAAGTATCAATCAGCTTTTTTTGTTGTTAGCTTACAAAAGTTGCCAACCTGCTTCAGTAGTGGCCATAACGTCTGTTTTCAATGCTCTGTATGCTTCAAATTGCTTTCATTCAATGGCATAACATGAGGAAAACGTAAAAATCACTGACAGAAATCATGTCGTAGCATTAGCAGCAGCTCGAGACCTGAAAATTGTACCTTGAAAAAACAAGAGTGGTAAGTTTTTCCTCTATAAACAACTCTGCCATTCTTTTGTTGACAAAGTTGATATCAGAAGTCCCGCCCCTCCTTTATTTTGATTGGTCGGAAATGAAGTAGTGTGTCCCAAAAGTTTGACTATTGAGAGCGTATCAACAAAACAAAGCTAACACACAGCATTTTTGAGCTTTGAGCACAGAAAATACTGAACTGCTACCAAACAAAAACTGCTGTTAGTGGACACAGTCCCTTACATCTGAAATCTCTCCCTGCATCGCTTTTAGCTGTTATTGATTGTCAGTGAGTTTATATAAAAGAGGAGACAGTGAATGTTTTTTGAAAACACTAGCATCATATGAACAGTTCCTATTGAATTTATTGAATGAACAGTAAATTGCCTCCAAACCCTGCAGGATTATTAGTAAGACAATACAGGAGTGTTTCCCAAACACAGCTGAGCATTTAAAGAGAGTTGAAGTGTTTTCACACCTGGGTCATATCTTAACATATTTTGGGGGTGCATATCATTGTGGCTCCTTTGTACTCTTTCAGGTCAAATGGGCTCAATTAAAAGTGCTTAATTTTGCAAATGACAGGCTCACAGGATTCAATCTTTCTGTAAGACCTTTCAGGGGGCTTTTATGTCTTAATTAAGATGATACAAGGGAAACAGGGGAGAGAGGTTGGGGGATAACATGCAGAAAGGGGCAGAGGATTTGATATGAACACAAACCAGGAACTAGGGGGGCAGGATTTAACCATCAAGCTAAACCAGCATCCATTCATTCTAACTTTTTGAAGCCATTACTGAAAGGCTCCTTGGTATTTCTCTAATTCAGAAAAAGTTGTTTAAATGCTTAGACATCTTTGGGAAACCTCCTCGCCCCTCTGCACCCTCCCTCCTCACAAACAGAAAAGGGCAGAAAAAGTGCAACACCACCTCCGGGCCACTAGCTGCTGCCGTCCTTCTGAGGGAGACACCTCTGCCAGGGGCTGAAGGGCAGAGCCAGCAGCAGGAAGAGGATCCCGCCCACGATGAGGACCGCCCCCGCACACCCGATACAGGTAACCGACCAGGAGAGCTCGTGGTGGAGAGGGACCGTGTGGTCGCTGGCCAGGAAAGCCAGGACGGACTGGTGGAAAACCATCAGAGAGAGCAGCACCATGACACCTGAGGAGGAGATGGTGGTTTTGTTTTAAAACCTTGTTCAGCTGAAACCACAGGAGATGACTTTGGTATGCAGCCTCTACTGACCTGACAGGATGAAGCAGAATGAGGCCGGCTTGAGGAAGAACATGATCTCCTTACTGAGGGACATGGTGATACAGGTGGCCCCCATCACCATGAGGAACAGGCTGAACAAGGTCAACATGGCTGCCGCTACATTCAGATCTGAGAGAGAGAGAGGAGGAGAAGGTCCTGTACAACCACACTCATGATACTGGGAACACCTTCTGGTATTTGAACCAGCCAGGCGAGGTAAATCAAAGGTGTTTATTTGGGTTTTACCTGTTACCTCTATGCAGTATGACCTAGAAACAGTTGACATGACTCAGGTTTCAATGCAACTTAATACAATATCTGCACACAATGCAGTAGTTGATCATTTACAAAGAAAACGTTGCATTAAAGTACCATTAGCATCAGTTTAAAGGACATTGTATGCCTGTTTAACACTTGGTTAGTGTAAGATGGTCTGTTGGGTTAGTTTAAGGCAACAAACTGGGAATGTTCAAGGGATACATTAAAGCGCAGGCCAAAGGAGCCAAGATGAGTAACATCTTCAACAGCAGATTTATCATTGTCAGCTCAGGCCTGTTGTTAAATCCCTGCATTGATGCCAGAAGTGTGACGGTGATTTGACACCAGTGAACAAGGAGATGCTAACATACATCTGTCTCTCCTCATTCAGTGTACGGCACTCTGTGATCTTAATACATTATGAAGCTGCCAGGGAAATGAGAGGTTAGATTGCAGCTTAGAGACACTTGAACGCAGCGTAGGCGGAATAGATTTCAAAACACTCACAAAGCAGACAATGGCCAACCTGAAAGAGCGCTGCAAGCAGGTGAGGGAAGATTCGAGAGAAAGGGAATTATGAAGGATAGACAGAAGACGGACAGAGGAGTGAAGGAGAAGGAGAGAAAGATGAAGGGGCAGGGAGGGCGAGATGGAGAGGAGAAGAAAAAGGGATAGAGAAGGAAAGGAGTGGGCAGATAAAGTGGGACTGAAAGGCCAAGAGAGCCGAAAGAGGTGTGTGACTCACTCTTTTTCGTTGTCTTCTGGAACAGCACAGTGTTTTCCCCTGTGGTGAAAAACTTGAAGTAGGTGCAGTTTGATTCTGCAGGAGCAACAACACGCAGGGAGAGAAACTGTAAACAGGAGGGACACACACGAACAGGTAATCTGCTGTGGCTGTGCACAATCAGGATGAACATCTTATTGAAATTCAAGGAGCAACATCTCTCTCTCTGTCCTTTATGCTTTAGCTCCAATAATTCTCCATCAAGCATAATCAGCCGTGAACGTCAATGACAAGCTCAAGGTGACAATCCGATGCTTCCTCCACAATTAGTCTTCTGCTGTCCTGATAGTGCGTTACAGTAATTGGAGTTTGGCCGTAAAACAGAATGTGACACCTCTATCTTTTCCCCCCCACACAAGCAAGCCAATCACGCACACACATCACTCTTAATTAGTGTGATCAAAGGCAAATCCTCACGGTGTTCACGGTTGTTGTTTTTCCCCCAACAGATAGCAGGGTTAAATCAGTGATTCTGCTGAGGAGCTGCACTCACATCTCATCAACAAAAAAGAGGTCTGTAACTGGTCAGCTAGGCGGTAATTGGACTTTCAACTCCCTGGAATACAAAACATGTGCAGAGCTCAATCCATGAAGACAAGAGCGTGTGTCATGTTGATACTGGAATGCATCTCTGAGCACGCTTAAATCAATAAAGTTACCAACATGATATAGCACAGAGTCCAATGAGGATATTTAGGAAGATATTGATGTAGAAAATTAAAGCAGCAACAAATTACAACCAAAGCAGAAAGTGCAAAAAAATGCACTTCCTCAAATGGCCACTAGAGGGCTGCTTCAAAAGTGAGACAGTTCCCACCAGGGCCCATGTTAAATTGAATTTGCAGCAGAATTAAGCAGGGTTACTAACTAGTTAAAAGGGGAAAAAAAGGGTTGGTTGTCTGCAGCACATTTCTCTCTACACAATTACTATAGAGGGGTATATGTTGTTTATAAATAACCAATAACATGAGGGATTCAGTCGCCTGATAATTGGACTTTCAACTCCCTGGAATACAAAACATGTGCAGAGCTCAATCAATGAAGACAAGAGCGTGTGTCATGTTGATACTGGAATGCATCTCTGAGCACGCTTAAATCAATAAAGTTACCAACATGATATAACACAGAGTCCAATGAGTATATTTAGGAAGATATTGATGTAGAAAATTAAAGCAGCAACAAATTAAAACCCAAAGCAGAAAGTGCAAAAAACTGCACTTCCTCAAATGGCCACTAGAGGGCTGCTTCAAAAGTGAGTCAGTTCCCATAAGGGCCCATGTTAAAATTAATTTGCAGCAGAATTAAGCAGGGTTACTAACTAGTTAAAAGGGGAAAAAAAGGGTTGGGTGTCTGCAGCACATTTCTCTCTACACAATAACTATAGAGGAGTATATGTTTTTACATATAACAATAACATGGATTCAGTCACACAATAATTGGACTTTCAACTCCCTGGAATACATAACATGTGCAGAGCTCAATCCATGAAGACAAGAGCATGTGTCATGTTGATACTGAAATACATCTCTGAGCACGCTTAAATCAATAAAGTTACCTACATGATATAGCACAGAGTCCAATGAGTATATTTAGGAAGATATTTATGCAGAAAATTAAAGCAGCAACAAATTAAAAACCAAAGCAGAAAGTGCAAAAAAACTGCACTTCCTCAAATGGCCACTAGAGGGCTGCTTCAAAAGTGAGACAGTTCCCATCAGGGCCCATGTTAAAATGAATTTGCAGCAGAATTAAGCAGGGTTACTAACTAGTTAAAAGGAAAAAAAAGGGTTGGGTGTCTGCAGCACATTTCTCTCTACACAATAACTATAGAGGAGTATATGTTGTTTATAAATAACCAATAACATGAGGGATTCAGTCACACAATAATTGGACTTTCAACTCCCTGGAATACAAAAAATGTGCAGAGCTCAATCCATGAAGACAAGAGCGTGTGTCATGTTGAGACTGAAATGCATCTCTGAGCACGCTTAAATCAATAAAGTTACCAACATGATATAACACAGAGTCCAATGAGTATATTTAGGAAGATATTGATGTAGAAAATTAAAGCAGCAACAAATTAAAACCAAAGCAGAAAGTGCAAAAAAATGCACTTCCTCATATGGCCACTAGATGGCTGCTTCAAAAGTGAGTCAGTTCCCATAAGGGCCCATGTTAAAATGAATTTGCAGCAGAATTAAGCAGGGTTACTAACTAGTTAAAAGGAAAAAAAAGGGTTGGGTGTCTGCAGCACATTTCTCTCTACACAATAAGTATAGAGGAGTATATGTTGTTTATAAATAACCAATAACTTGAGGGGTTCAGTCGCCCGATAATTGGACTTTCAACTCCCTGGAATACAAAACATGTGCAGAGCTCAATCCATGAAGACAAGAGCGTGTGTCATGTTGAGACTGAAATGCATCTCTGAGCACGCTTAAATCAATAAAGTTACCAACATGATATAGCACAGAGTCCAATGAGTATATTTAGGAAGATATTTATGTAGAAAATTAAAGCAGCAACAAATTACAACCAAAGCAGAAAGTGCAAAAAAACTGCACTTCCTCAAATGGCCACTAGAGGGCTGCTTCAAAAGTGAGACAGTTCCCATCAGGGCCCATATTAAATTGACTTTACAGCAGAGTTAAGCAGGTTTACTAACTGTTCAAATGGAAATAAAAGGGTTGGGTGTCTGCAGCACATTTCTCTCTTTTCATGAGGACTATAGAGGAGTAAATATTTATATACATAACCAATAATGTGAAGGGTTCAGTCACACGATAATTGGACTTTCAACTCCCTGGAATCAAAAACATGTGAAGAGCTCAATCCATTAAGACAAGAGCATTTGTCATGTTGATGCTGAAATGCAATCAAATCAGTAAAGTTACCTACATGCTATAGTATAGTATAGTAGTAGAGAAAAAAAAGGGTTTTGGTCTCTGCAGCACATTTCTCTCTACACAACATGTGCACAGCTCAATCCATTCAGACAGATACATATCTCATGTCTTTTACTGCTATCCTTCTAAAGGTTAACTACATGCTTTGCTGCATTTCTGGAAGTCCAGTGGCTATATTTAAGGAAGTAAGCTAATTGGAACCAAGTGGAAAACTCCAGGGCTGAAAAATGAGGCTCATGCTGGACAGTGGTGTTACTTTATGCCCCAGCTGTAATCGGACACTAGTAGTCGGTGTATGTTTTCGCCTGTTGCCCCGTGTGTCCCTGGAGAGCTCCTGCAGAGCTCCAGCAGGGTGTTGTGAAGTGGTCGGCTGTGCACTTGTGTTTGTAAGATCAGAGATCGAGACTAATGATAACACTCGTCTATTAGAGCATTAACAGTTAATTGCATTTGGTTTAATAACTATCCCCATATTGCTCACATGCATAAGGTGTCATGTAGTTAGGACGGTTAACGTGCTATCAGCAGTGTGCCTTCACTCAGGTTGGAAGTTAGGAAGTCTCAGCCCACAGTGCAGTACTCCATCCTCCTGAACCTCTCTGCCCGCACTTACCCCGAGATAATTCATCTCTTGTTTTGATGAAAATCAAACAGGTACCCTGTCTGGCGCTGATGATGAACACACACAGAGCTCCAGGTGGACTTTTCTCAGTCTGTCTCTATTTTGCTTTTTAGGTGAGTCATTCTTCAAAAAGGGAATTCATCCAGGTGAGTCATGCAACAGGGGAGCAAAACTGCAAATAGCTTTAATAATCTCTTGCCACACTCCATCAAAAACAGTCCACTTAGACAACCAGATGTAATTTTCAACCCACGGCTGCTGCACTCTTTCCATTTACTGACTCCATTTCACCTGTTACAGCAAAACTTAAATCACTGCGACTGGATACTGCACCGCCTCAGCTGAAAGAACAGCTCTACATTATCTCCTTTATTTCCTCTAATAATCTGCATCTACAATAATTCTACATTTGGTTGTTTTTCCTGCATTTTTTTTACTTTTAAATTCAAACATTTTCCTGTTTTTTTAAGAATTCCATCCATCCATCCATCCATTTTCTTCCGCTTATCCGGGGTCGGGTCGCGGGGGTAGCAGTCCAAGCAAATTGACCCAGACATCCCTCTCCCCGGCGACACTTTCCAGCTCCTCCTGGGGAATCCCGAGGCGTTCCCAGACCAGGCGGGAGATATAATCCCTCCACCGCATTCTGGGTCCACCCCGGGGCCTTCTCCCAGTTGGACGTGCCCGGAACACCTCTAAAGGGAGGCGTCCGGGAAGCATCCTTATCAGATGCCCGAACTACCTCAGCTGACTCCTTTCGACACGGAGGAGCAGCGGCTCTAGCTCCCTCCGGATGTCCGAGCTCCTGACCCTATCTCTAAGGCCGAGCCCAGACACCCTTTGCAGAAAACTCATTTCAGCCGCTTGTATCCGCGATCTTATCCTTTCGGTCATGACCCACAGCTCATGACCATAGGTGAGGGTTGGAACGTAGACCGACTGGTAAATCGAAAGATTTACCTTCCGGCTCAGCTCCCTCTTCACCACAATGGTCCGATACAACGTCCGCATCACTGCTGACGCCGCACCAATCCGCCTGTGGATCTCACGCTCCATTTTACCCCCAATCGCGAACAAGACCCCGAGATACTTAAACTCCCCCACTTGGAGCAAAGTCTCACTCCGCACCGAGAGAGAGCAATCCACCGTTTTCCGGCAGAGAACCATGGCCTCAGACTTGGAGGTGCTAACTCTCATCCCGGCCGCTTCGCACTCAGCTGCAAACCGCCCCAATGCCCGCTGGAGGTCCCCGCTCGAGGAAGCCAACAGAACCACATCGTCTGCAAAAAGCAGAGATGAGATTCCAAGCTCCCCGAACTGGAGACCCTCCTCCCCCCGGCTGTGCCTTGAGAACCTGAGAAGTATACACCATATTTGGGCGTGCAATTTTCATTTATTTTTTCTGCAGGAGAAAATATCATACATTTTTCTGTTTTAAATTTTTTTAATTTGGCTTTTTCACCTTTAAAGGTGACATATCATGCAAAATCGACTTTTAAAAGGTTCTCTACCTGAAATATGTGTCCCTGTCTACAAACCCCCCGAAAATGAAACAAATCCATTCTGCCCCTGTTCTGATTTCTCCACCTTTCTGTAAATGTGTGCTGAAACCAGCCGTTTCAGTTTTCAGTGTTTTTCATACGTCACAACGCCATCGGGTCTGTAACAGGAAGTCAGAGCTCGGAGCTTGTTCAGCCCATAGACTGTATAAAATACAACTCAACCCCTCCTCCGTTTTTCATTCCCTGCACACGTGTGTGCCAACAAGGAGCTTAGCAGGGAGGCATGCTAGTTGTAGGCTGTCTTAATAAACACAAAGGTCAGTTTTACTCCTCACGTCTGCAGATTTGAAGATCTAGTGGATGATTTTTATTTATCATGTAAAAGTGCTAGCGCTAGTTAGCATAGCCACATAGCTACATGTTCGTAGCTGTGTACCAAGACACACGTCGACATACTGACAAATAAAACAACAAGAAACACTAAATCTGTGACCAATGGTTCAGAAAGGTCCTGCTGCAGGCGCCTCTCCGTCAGGGTCAGATTCTGGATCAGATTCAGAGGGTTGAAGTAACGCGGGTCTGTGAGCAGCCGTGTATATTCAGCCAACATGTAAAAATTAGATCTACGTGCTGGAGAGCCGAGGACACACCCACTTCCTGAGGGGGCGTGGTCAGAGAGCTCATTCTCATTTAAAGGCACAGACACAGAAAACAGCCTGTTCTGAGCAGGGCTGAAAAAGAGGGGTTTACAGGCAGACCAGAATCTGATTTCAAAGTGTTTTTTTGAGCTTTAAAGACATGTTTTGGGGACCTCTTAGACCAATATATTTTGAGGAAAAAGAGCGTAACATGTCACCTTTAATGGACAGCTGAAGAAAGACAGGAAATGTGGGGAGTAGAGAGTGGGGGAGGACATGCAGTAAATGGTTGAGGCTGGAATCAAACCTATGACCTCTGCGATGAGGGCTATAGCCTCTGTATATAGGGCACATGCTTAAGGCCAAATACCACCAGATCCATCACCGGTCTGTCTCTGATCCGTCACGGCACCGGATCTGATAGGTTTCTATTCTAGTCAATGTGTTAACTTCCTCTGGATCCGCTACGTTGCGTTCCAGCTGTGTCTCTGATCCGGCAGGTCGGAACGCAACGGATCAGATACACAAGACTTCTATTTTTGCCGGATGCCAGAGCATGACGCATCAATTCCTTGTTAGTTTTTAATGTTAGTTGACCTTTCCTTTTTCATTCAGCCAATCCTCTACCATGGCCAAAGCTTATACCGTGTTGCATTTTGTTTGAAAACTGATCGACGTTTCTTTAACCTAGCTTGTCTTGTCCTTAAATGTCCCTTGCTGCGTCTGCACCTTTTCTTCTTCTCTTCTGTCTCTCTTGCCAAAGGTCAGACATTAACCATGAATCTAAAATAAAGCTGTCTTCAAAAAAGTTAAATTAAGTATGCTAAAATATTTTTGCCACAGTGTCAACAGGCAGAGGTGAAATGTGTAAAGGCCAAATTCCACCAGATCCGTGTCCGGTCTGTCTCCGATCCCTCACGGCACTGGATCTGATAGGTTTCTATTCTAGTCAATGTGTTAACTTCCACTGGATCCACTACGTTGCCTTCCAGCTGCGTCTCTGATCCGGCAGGTCGGAACGCAACGGATCAGATACACAAGACTTCTATTTGTGCAGGATTCCGAAGCACGACGCATCAATCTCAACAGAGCAGATGGAGCGGGACAGGAAGTCAGGTTTCACCACAACAAAATGAAAACATCTGGTTAATTTTCAGGATAAAACACTCTGTGTTATCACCAGATCATATTTCACTTAACTACAACAACAAACCAAAGTCATGATGAGCGGAGCCAGGCCTGGAGTCAACAGGTCAGAGGTTTTCAGAGGACCAGAAAGACAACATGGATGAGGAGAGGAGGAGGAGGAGAATCCTTGATTCAGGATCGGAGACGGACCAGACACAGATCTGGTGGAAGTCCCGTGTTAGACCCCTAGGCCAACGGCGCCCCATAAATTTGTCTTTATTAAAGTATTGGAAAGTTAATACAATCATCTTTTGTCTATTGCCTTTTTGGTCCTCCCAGCAGTGCTCTTACTCTTCATGTGACTCTGAATGAAAGTAAAATCTAATCCAAAAGTGTTGAGCTTAACATATAAGATAATAATAATAATGTTGAAACGCTCAAAACTGTAAAATCAGGTATTATTTCAGAGGAGCAGGAGGCTTCAATCACACAAGAGATGTGTCTTAACTTGACCCAAAAGCAGCTTTTTCACTCCAATAATGTAACAATGACTCAGGCAGTTAGTCAGCCAGAGCATTCATCCAGCCAGCCATCAAACAGTGAGCCAAGCATCATTTGTCTGGCCAGGAAATCAGGTAGACCACTCATTCATGCCAACTCCCTGCTCCAAACTGAGCTGTCCAACAAGCTCGAGTGCTCCATCAAACGTCCAGGCAGCCAGAGAGGCCTGTCAATCATCATCCCTCCCTCGCACAGAGCCGTCAGCCGGCATCAAGGTTACACAGCCATCCAGCCAACCAGTCGGTAAAAACCTCTCTGACTCACCTCCGGGTAGTTCAGCAGGTCCACAGCTCTCTCTCTCGGGGTCGATATCAGCCACCCACAAGGTCTTGGTGCAGCCTTTCCACAGGCCGTAGTGTGCTGTCAGACACGTCTGCGAGAGACCAGAATCAAAACAGGTTTTTCCCTTTGAGGACAAAATGAACAGCAATGTTCTTTCTCCACCCACCACAGGGTGTACACTAAAAACTGTAATTCATTTCTCACAAGGAAGGACTGTTTGTTTTTGTGTCTGTCTTTTTCGTGCTTGAGAAAACAACCCTGGTAGGATTAAAACTTCCTGGATGTGTCTGTGGGTCAGTGAAAACAGCATCTTACTAACCAGGTCTCTTGTTTTCATTCTGTTACAGTTGTTTTGTAATTAGATGTCGCTCTAGGAGTCATCATCTTGCAGCAAAACAAATCTACCTGCAGGTACAAATACAGTAATCTCAGCCTGAACCTGAGCCTGCATCTCTCAAAATCAGAACACTGAATTATCTGCTGTAATCTGCTTTTCTTTAAAGCTTGCTCAGAAGATTTTTGCATGTATTAATATCTAACCTGACACTAGAACATAAACAATGCACCCGATGTCTGAATTCATCTCTGATCTGCCTGGTTTTAAGTCATCAATCAACCTCAACATGTCATCTGTTGCTCTCTCTAACATATCCTGACAGAGCCAGCTGAGAGAGAGTCAATGTTATGCTCCCATGCTGTGTCCACGATTATAAAAGAGGTTCAAATGGAAAGCAGATATGCAAACATGAACATGCAGTACATTTAGAGTCCCGGTTGTGGAGGTTTGAATATACGATGAGTCTTACTGAGTCACGACTAAAAGCTCTTGCTTGTTGCCCATTCTGTAATCTCACCTGGTTGTTATAGAAACTCTTCGGGGGTGAAAGCTCCACCCAGAACTCCGTCCCGACCCCGAGGACCGTCAGGACCACGCCAACGATGGCAACAAAGAACGCCAGCTTGATCTGGTGACAGAGCACAAAACAGCATCAGTATCATTAGAGTCTTAAAGTTCCTGTGAGGAGTTTTTCCAGCTGATGATGTTGTAGTTTGGTTTTGTGTTTTCTTCATGCCCTGTTCCCTCTCTGTCTCTTTAGGAGTTATCCTTGTGTCCTCCTCATTGCTGACTACCAGAGGTGGGAGAAAGTCATTGTTTTGCAAGTCTCAAGTAAGTCTCAAGTCTTCAATCCAAAGTCTCGAGTCAAGTAAAGACAAGACAAGACCTTACAAGTCATGAGCACTGTTTACCAAATAAAATGCCATTTTAACAATGTAACGATCTATTGAATTTGGCAAATACAATGAATGCATTTTGAATTGTTTTATTTTCTTAAATAAAATAAAACCAGTGTGACAAGACTTAGTCAAAGAAAAAGAGGAAATTGTCTTCATTCTGTGTTTACATTGACTCTTATTGACATTTTGTTGAAAGAGGTAGAAAACCTCAAATAAGATCAGTGCGAGCGACAGAACTTAACCTCAAAGAAAAAGTGCTGACATAGCATTCAGGATATAATGAGTGCTAAGCTGTGCAACAACAAATGAACTTCTAAAGACGTTGTACAGTCATTTTAAGGCAAGGCAAGGCAAGGCAAGGCAAGGCAAGGCAAGGCAAGGCAAGGCAAGGCAAGGCAAGGCAAGGCAAGGCAAGGCAAGGCAAGGCAAGGCAAGGCAAGGCAAGGCAAGGCAGCTTTATTTGTATAGCGCATTTCATACACGAGGGCAACTCAATGTGCTTTACATTAAAACATTAAAAGCATTGAAAACATTCAGACAGGCATAAAAGAAGATAATTAAAATGACAAATATGATACAACAGAAAAGGAAAATTAGAAATATATCAAAAGTAAATTTAAAATTTTAATTTAAAGTGGGTTAAAATGAGCTAAGATAGGAAGGCAGTGGTAAATAAAAAAGTCTTAGTCTTTGATTTAAAAGAGGTGAGAGTTGGAGCAGACCTGCAGCTTTCAGGGAGTGTGTTCCAGATATGTGGTGCATAATGACTAAACGCTGCTTCACCATGTTTCCTTCTGACTCTAGGGACTGAAAGCAGACCAGGACCTGATGACCTCAGAGGTTGAGGTGGTTCATACAGTAGCAGCAGATCAGCAATGTATTTTGGGCCTAAAGCATTCAGTGCTTTATAAACCATCAGCAGGATTTTAAAGTCTATTCTCTGACAGACAGGAAGCCAGTGTAGGGATCTAAGAACTGGAGTGATGTGGTCTACTGCTTTGGTCCTTGTTAGGACTCGAGCAGCAGCATTCTGTATGAGCTGCAGCCGTCTGATGGACTTTTTAGGGAGTCCTGTAAAGACCCCGTTACAGTAGTCTAGTCTGCTAAAGATAAATGCATGGATGAGTTTTTCTGCATCCTGCTGAGACAGAAGTCCTTTAATCCTTGATATATTCTTAAGGTGATAGTAGGCTGACTTTGTAATGGTCTTAATGTGGCAGCTGAAATTAAGGTCTGAGTCTAAGACTACACCAAGGTTTCTGGCTTGGTTTGAACATTTCATCTGTGCAGATTGGAGCTGAGCAGTAACCTTTAACCTTTCTTCCTTGGCTCCAAAAACAATCATTTCAGTTTTGTCTTCGTTTAACTGAAGAAAGTTTTAACTCATCTAATGCTCAAAATCTCAAGTTTTTTCAAGTCATCAGACTGAAGTCCGAGTCAAGTCCTGAGTCATTGATGACAAAGTCCAAGTCGAGTTCCAAGTGTTTGATGGTATTGTCAAGTGGAGTCCGAAGTCATCAAAATTGTGACTCGAGTCTGACTTGAGTTCAAGTCATGTAACTCAAGTCCACACCTCTGCTGACTACTGATCCATGTCTTGTGTTGTATCTCTTGTGTTTCTAGTTAAATCTATTGTGTTTTATTTTGAAGATCGTTCAGTTTCACTTCCTGTCCTTGATTGCACCCTCATGAGTTTCACCTGTGTCTGTCTGTCGCTCGTTACCTCCTGTGTAATTAGTCCCTGTGTTTCCTCCTTTGTGTTGTCACTTCATTGGTTTATTTCCCCTCAGTCTTGCTACATTTGTTTCTTGTGTGGATTTTTGTTGAACTTTTGACTTTGATTTAAAGTAAGTTTTTATTTGTTTGTTTCATTCAAGTCTGCATTTCGGCTCCTTAATCTTTCGTTTAGCATTCAACCTTGACAGTTTAATCCTTATGATCTGCAGAAATAAATGAACCTGTAATCTTAGCTTCAAGCTGCCAAAACATTGTGCAGCTCAAATGTTCCACAGCTAAGATTTTCAATGAGTGGTACAACTGGCTGTCAAAAAAACAACAGAATACATTTTCACTAGGAAACAGAACTTATACAACGAAAGGGGGGAAATGAGTACATACATGAGTGGTACTAGTTCATCTAGTGGTCATCCCTATGTTCCCACATTTCTGGGACATTTTCAAAATGAGGTCTTGTGTTCTAACATTTCCCTTCAATTTAAGCCCGATCCTCCCACATGATTTTTTGGAAGCACTTTATAGTAAATGAATGAATGAATGAATGAATGAGTAATTTACTAACTGATCGACAATGGTTTCAGCTGAAGCAAAAATCTTAAAGGTGACATATTACGCTCTTTTTCCTCAAAATATATTGGTCTAAGAGGTCCCCAAAACATGTCTTTAAAGCTAAAAAAAACACCTTGAAATCAGATTTTGGTCTGCCTGTAAACCCCTCTTTTTCAGCCCTGTTCAGAACAGGCTGTTTTCTGTGTCTGTGCCTTTAAATGAGAATGAGCTCTCTGACCACGCCCCCTCAGGAAGTGGATGTGCCCTCGGCTCTCCAGCACGTTGATCTAATGTTTACATGTTGGCTGAATATACACGGCTGCTCACAGACCCGCGTTACTTCAACCCTCTGAATCTGATCCAGAATCTGATCCTGACGGAGAGGCGCCTGCAGCAGGACCTTTCTGAACCATTGGTCACAGATTTAGTGTTTCTTGTTGTTTTATTTGTCAGTATGTCGACGTGTGTCTTGGTACACGGCTACGAACATGTAGCTATGTGGCTATGCTAACTAGCGCTAGCACTTTAACATGAAAAATACAAATCATCCACTAGATCTTCAAATCTGCAGACGTGGGGAGTCAAACCGACCTTTGTGTTTATTAAGACAGCCTACAACTAGCATGCCTCCCTCCTTAGCTCCTTGTTAACACACATGTGTGCAGGGAATGAAAAACGGAGGAGGGGTTGAGTTGTATTTTATACAGTCTATGGGCTGAACAAGCTCCGAGCTCTGACTTCCTGTTAGAGCTCATTTCAGCACACATTTACAGAAAGGTGGAGAAATCAGAACAGGGGCAGAATGGATTCTTTTCATTTTCGGGGGGTTTGTAGACAGGGACACATATTTCAGGTAGAGAACCATTAAAAAGTCAATTTTGCAGGATATGTCACCTTTAATATAGGGCTGTGGGAATATAAGCACGCTCCTTTTGTCTAAAGGCTACACCAAAATCGACACGTGTAAAAAGTTCCTCACTGGAGCTTTAAAACATTTAAATCTTTAGATGACTGAATGTAAGAGATATAGATTTGATTGATTTCTCTTTCAAAGACATCAAACTTCAGCTACATTGAGTTACAGAGGTCTGTGCTTGATCTGTTCTTTAAGTGTTTATTAAAAGACTACAAATATTCCTACATTTCCCAAGAGTGCCCTGATGGTTAAACAATTGAAAGAGCATCTGTAGAATCAAAACTTTAAAAAAGGATCATAAAAAAGCGAAAGAGCTCTGCAGGAACACATCTGCCTTCACATATTAAAAAACGTTATTAAATTGAAAGTGCATTTCAGTTTCAGCAGATTGCATGTCTAGATTTGTGCACAACACTAGACCTGCAACACAAGTAAATGTAATTTCACACAGTCGAATCCACTCTGTTAGAATAAAAAGCGTCCACTCTTTCCCAGGCTCGTGTAAAAACCATGCATTCTCTGTGTGCAGGTTTTTAACATTAGAAATGGCTCATAATATAACACTGCCTCTACTACATCCTGAGGACCTGATGGTTGAGAAAAGCCGAGAGCAGATATCCTACAGCGATGGAGAGGATGTTACAACACTGAGGGGAAAGAACCATCTCTGCCTGTTGTTTTGAATGTTTTCAACACTCTCCAAAGAGCACTCCAGATCTGTGGGTGGGATGTTATACTTCAACCTCTGTGTGGAGATGTTCAAAGTAGGAATATTTTTTGAAAGCAAGGGCCTTTTTGTCTGGTCCTGACTTCTCTAAAGCGATTTTGAGAGACTTGTTTTTAGACAAGAAGAAGCTTTAGAGTTCAGAGAGAGGGACACGAAGGTCCACGAAACAATTTGTTCAAGTGCGGCTGCGTGTTGGTGAGTCGTGTCAAGTAAAAGCATGCAGTCCAAACTGGCTATGTTAGCAATCAGATCCCTACTGAACACCTAGAGATTACTCCTGTGGTTCGAAAACTTCCTTAAATCCTTTTACCGCTTTATGTTTTTAATGTCAAATAACATCAGAACTTTTACATGTCTTAATTCAAAGATCATGGATTGCCAATCTGATGATTAACAGCAAGATAAATTACCAATCTTTATTATAGTAGTCCTGCATACATATCTGCAAACAGAGGTAGCTCCATGACTAGCAGAGGAGAAGATCAGGCCCTCTGTTATTTCCAGTCCCACCTATGGGGCGCCCTTTGTAAAGTTGTGCACATTGAAAATATCATTAACAGTTCTCTAAATTTAGCTCTTAAATGTTTTAAAAATGTACTTTGAATTTTTTTCAGTCAATTTTGTTATCACATTTAGAACAATATTTGTGAACATTTAATTTTGTTGTGACAAGTATATTTAAGTTGAAATCACTGTTAAATCCAAATGCTAAATATAGATATAAATGTTAAATGTAAAATCTAAATGTTGAATGTTAAACATAAATGTTAAATCTATATGTTGAATGTTAAATCTAAATGTTAAATATAACTGTTAGATATAAATGTTAAATCTAAATGTTAAATGTTAAATATAAATCTCAAATATAAATGTTAAATGTTGCTCTGCAATAAATATTTAGCTAATATGCAAATTCCCACTGCTGCCCAGCGGAAGTACCAATCGCATTTAACATTTAGACTTAACATTTGTATTTAACAATCAAGATGTAGATTTAACATAGTTTTTAGATTTAACATTTAGATTTAACAATTAACATTTATATTTAGCATTTAGATTTTACAGCGATTTACTAAGGATCGCAGAGCAACATTTAACATTTTTATTTAACATCTAACATTTAGATCTAACATTTAACATCATATTTAGCATTTATATTTAGATTTATATTTAACATTTAGATTTATATTTATATTTAGCATTTAGATTTTACAGCGATTAACTAAGGATCGCAGAGCAACATTTAACATTTTTATTTAACATTTAGATCTAACATTTAACATTTAAATTTAGCATTTATATTTATATTTATATTTAACATTTATATTTATATTTATATTTAGCATTTGGATTTTACAGCGATTTACTAAGGATCGCAGAGCAACATTTAACATTTTTATTTAACATTTAGATCTAACATTTAACATTTAGATTTATATTTAACATTTAGATTAATATATATATTTAGCATTTAGATTTTACAGCGATTTACTAAGGATCGCAGAGCAACATTTAACATTTTTATTTAACATCTAACGTTTAGATCTAACATTTAACATTATATTTAGCATTTATATTTATATTTAACATTTATATTTATATTTAGCATTTAGAGTTTACAGCGATTTACTAAGGATCGCAGAGCAACATTTAACATTTTTATTTAACATCTAACATTTAGATCTAACATTTAACATTATATTTAGCATTTATATTTATATTTATATTTAACATTTAGATTTATATTTAGCATTTGGATTTTACAGCGATTTACTAAGGATCGCAGAGCAACATTTAACATTTTTATTTAACATTTAGATCTAACATTTAACATTTAGATTTATATTTAACATTTAGATTAATATTTATATTTAGCATTTAGATTTTACAGCGATTTACTGAGGATCGCAGAGCAACATTTAACATTTTTATTTAACATCTAACATTTAGATCTAACATTTAACATTATATTTAGCAATTATATTTATATTTAACATTTAGATTTATATTTAGCATTTAGATTTTACAGCGATTTACTAAGGATTGCAGAGCAAGATTTAACATTTTTATTTAACATCTAACATTTAGATCTAACATTTAACATTATATTTAGCATTTATAATTAACATTCATATTTATATTTATATTTAGTGTTTAGATTTAACAGTAATTTTAACTTATTTATTGTTACAACAAAAATAAATATTAAATAATAATTAATATTGCTCTAAATTTGATTTTAAAAAGTGTCTTTTGGAAATTCACACTATGTTTTTTTTTGACATTTTGCAGCTTAAAGTGGAGAAATGTTGCTTTTATTTATAGTGTGCACAACTTTGGAAACGGCGCCCCATACACACCCTCCAAGTTTCTGAAGCGTTGCCTGGCTTGGCGTTGAATTCCCCTAAAAATGTTGAGACCATTCATGCAGCACCTTTTCAGGGACTCTAACAAAAGACTTACGAATACTTTCTCTGAACTGAAAAGATATTTTTCTTTTCTTATTGGATGTTTCTTTGTTTGCAAGATGATCGATTTGTTCCTCATCTTAAAAAGTCTTTCACACAGGAAGCAGAGAACACAAACCAACAACATGAAAACCTGTTACCTTCCCCTCCTGCGCCTCACTCATGGCGTGTCCTGTTGATGTCGTCCTGCGCCGCTTGTTCCCTCCAAAGGTACTGCGTCCTGACATCAGGCTTGTCAGACCGACCGGACCCTGAGACGCCCCCATTGGTGCAGCTCCTCCCACGGTTCCTGCAGCTGCAGGACTCACCGTGCGGCCCTCCTCATCGGCCACCAGAAAAGTAGACCACATTTTGTGACGATGAAGAAAACCACTAAGAGAGATTCAGTTCTGAAGCTGAGTTGTTGTAAATCTCCCTCACAACAGGGAGAGGGAATTTGGTGAAGGTTTGGGAAACAGTGCTGATTTCTTGATTTGTGCCCAAAAAGAAAACAGGAAAAAAATCTGAAAAATAACTTCAGTAAGAAAAGGTGAAATGGATGTGAATCAGTCAGAAAGGAGAGGGAAACGAAGAGAGGTAGAGTGAGGAAAAAGAGTGGAGAAGAGTCTGAGCCCAGAAAGTCTCCTTGGTTTTGGCAACTGTACAGAAAATGTCTTTCAGAACTTCAGCAGGAAGAGGTAAAAATCAGCCTCTTATTGAGAAAACGCCGGAGAGAAAATGGCGGCTTTGATGACACATGCAAAACTGCCAAAGTATTCATAATGAAAAGATGAAAATTACAGAAAATGAGTGGAGAGAAAAGTGCAGCCACTGAGAGTCTGAGGTAGAAGTCAGAGCTGGGTGAAATGAAGTCTCCTAGAAAAGAGAGAGAAAGAGAGGAGAGTTATACTTCTGATCATCTTAAAGAGAGGAGTAGGAAGAAGTAGATGATGCACATTTGATGATACAAACCAGGAAATAGTCCACAAATGTTGGACAGAAGAGTCAGCTTATTTTTTATTATGCATGCTCTCTGCAACAGCATGCATGAAACCACCAGGGGCAAGAAACAGTACTTGCTTTTAAAAATACTGAAGTATTCAAAGTATTTTTTGAAATATCTCTAAATGTATTTTCACTAAGCATGAGGTCAGTCAAGAATGCATGGGTGTACATTCTGCTGCCTTATGTTTATTTAGAATACATGATTTCATATCTAAAAAGCACAGACAAGATTCAAATGTTCATGTGGAATCAAAGCAGTGTGTTAGCTCCAGACCTCCACATGCTTTCTCAGGTTAGATGCTGATGTTTTGGAGGTTGTGATGAAGTTTGTGTGTTAAACAGATCAGAGATTTACAACAATACAAACAATCATTCTTTATTTCAAAAACTGAGGGTCAAACGTGGGTTTAAAATATGGCCGCGGTGCTCAGTTAGAGAATCATCATCCTTCTCAGTCATAGCCATCATCACTCTACATCTCCACAAAAACCATCACTCCTGCCGTCATCTCCACCCTCACAAACTGCCTCACTGACCTCAAACTGTGGATGAGCAACAATTTCCTAAAACTCAACTGCAATAAATCTGAAATCATTCTCATCGGCCCCAAATCCCTCCTCCCCTCCACCCAGAACTTCTCACTATGCATCGACAACCACACAGTCACACCCTCCCCAGTAGTCGGTAACCTTGGCATCATCCTCGACCCCACCCTCTCCTTCAAACCTCACATCAGAAACGTCACCAAAGTATCCTCCTTTCATCTCCGCAACATTGCACGGCTCAGATCCTCTCTCTCCTCCTCTGCTGCAGAAACCCTCCTCCACGCCTTCATAACCTCCAGACTGGACTATTGCAACAGCATTCTCTACGGCCTCCCCTCCACCGACCTCAAAAAACTTCAATATGTCCAAAATTCAGCTGCCCGATAACTCACCCACTCCCGCTCCAGAGCCCACATCACACCCATCCTTCAGCACCTCCACTGGCTCCCCATTCAGCACCGAATCCACTTCAAGATCCTGCTCATCACCTACAAAGCCCTCAATAACCTCGCCCCCTCTTACCTGACCGACCTCCTCAAACGCCACTCCCCATCTCGCCGCCTCAGATCATCAGATGCCAACCTCCTGTCCCCTATCACCAAGTCCAAGCATCGCACCTTGGGGGACAGAGCCTTTACCATCGCTGCCCCCACTCTCTGGAACTCTCTCCCTCCACACATCCGCAACTCTGACTCTCTCCTCTCATTTAAAAACCACCTCAAGACCTACCTGTTCAAAAAAGCATACCACACATGACCTCTCCCCCTGCACCACCTCTGTCCCTGTTTTGCTTTATTTATATGTTTTATTTTTTAGTTTTCATCTTATGTAAAGCGACTTTGAGTACTTAGAAAAGCGCTATACAAATTCTATGGATTATTGTTATTATTATCACCACGACTAAATCTTCTTCTTCTTCTTCTTCTGTCGTGTGTCCTTAGACCTTCAGCTCCGTTGCAGCAAGCCAGTCCAGTGTATCACTGTCAAGGTCAATTAACCCACGACCACCATTCGGAGGCTGGTGTTTAGGGCAGCTGGTCATCACGTGTTCCACAGTCTGTGATGGATCCCCACATTCACAGTGGGCACTATCTGCAAGACCCCACTTCTGCATTGATGCAGCAAAAACGTCCCACACCTGTCCTCAGGCGGTTGAGGGTTGTCCACTCCTTACGGGGGGAGGTGCTGGCCAGGAACGTCTGTGGGGTCGTGGATGTAGTGGTGGAGCCTGGATGGTTCTGCTGCCTTCCACTGGTCTCTCCATCTTGCCTTCACCCAGGAGGCCTTGGAGGTGTCGGCTGGTGTTGTGTGGAGCAGTTCCTGGGCCTGAGCGGCAAAGGGGCGCCGGGACTTTAGGCGTGTCCGCTGTGGTGTCTCCATGACGACCTTGTGGAAGGAGGTGGGATTCACTCAGCTGTGCTTTCCGAGCAAGGGCCAGTGTGGCTGCTTCTCGTCTGACCCCTGCTGGAGCGATTCCAGCAGGGACAGGTAGATGGTTTGTTGGGGTGGCTCGTAGGCATCCAGAGACAGTCCGTAGGGCGGTGTTGAGGCCGGTATCCAGCTTTTTGACGTGGGGGCTACGGCTCCAGACTGGGGCACAGTACTCGGCTGCAGGGAACACCAGGGCCTCGGTAGAGATGCACAGCGTCTTTAGACCACGACTAAATGAACGCACTGATCTGAAGGGGTTCATACATTTCCCTTCAATTTAAGCCCTATCCTCCCACAAGATTTCTTTTGGAAGCACTTTGTAGTAACTGAATGAATGAGTAATTTTATTTCAATCATCAGCAGCAGCAGAAATCGTCACAATCATTGCAAGAAAATATCAAATAGGCTGATCAAAAAGGGTTTCGGCTGAAGCAGAGCTTATAGCTGCCGGTCCCTTGTTTTCATTTCCTTAAGTCAGACAAAATCTTAGAAATGTGGGAACTTGGCCACGCTCCCGATCTGAATAACGTTTGATCTGCATGTAATCAATGATCAACCGAGGTACGGCTACACCACTGAGACAAACCAAACACAAGTACAGGAACAGTTTACGGTCTTTGGGATCTGATTTCAGAAAAGAAAACTCATCAGCTGACTTCTTCTCTTCTGTTGCCTCTACATCTGCAGAGTCCCTCTCTACTTTCAAAAGACAGCTAAAGACCCAGCTCTTTAGGAAGCACTATGCACTTAGCTAGACTGTTCTCCACTGTTGTCCCCAGTGTCAGATCATGTCTTCCAGCTACAGTTGACTCACACTGTCCTGCTCTACTCTGGGAATCTGTGTTCAGGTCTGGAGTGACCCAGCACTTGGTACATTGGTCATTATTGTGGTGATGTTAATTGTTGATGATGATAATGGAAGGTCTTAAATGGTTTGGTTGCTTCATTGTAGATGTTCCTTATTCACTTTTGTGCATTGCCTTTACACTGCTTGGCAGTACCTGCACCCAAATGGACTTGAAGCACTTTGTTACTCGTACTGATCTTGTTTCCTCTTGTCTAGATCTTTGCTTGTGTTGTTCTTGTTCTTGTATGTATGTCGCTTTGGATAAAAGCGTCTGCTAAATCACATTGTAACATTGTAACAAAGCAAAAGTAGTGAGCAACTAGAGCATTGATAGACATTTAGTGGAGTCAAAAGTTTGACATTTGTCTCTCAGATGGAGTAAAAGTAAAAAGTTCCCCCCAAAGAATACTCAAGTCAAGTAAAGATACTCAAACAATGTACTTAAGTACAGAACTTAAGTACATGTACTTTGTTCCTGTCCACCACTGGTCATGTACAAGTCTAATCTAAAATAATAACTAAAGAAGTCTTCTCTAACTTACATGGACGACAGAATTAACAGCACTTCAGTTTGAGAATTTGTCACCTTCATCACCGCATGTCCAACAAGAGACATGCACAAAACTAAAGAGAGAGAGGTTCCTCCTTCCTCCAGGGACACAGACAATCCTATGTTCTGTTCCCTCTACCCTTTCCTTCTGAGGGGAAGCAATATAAAAGCACTTAGCATAGTGTAATCACAATCAATTATCTATTTTGAGATGTTATGTGACAACAAACACACAGAAAAAACACTCAGCATACCGAATCAGAGCCCGCTGTCTATTCTGAGACACTTTGTGGTACCTCAGCGGCACAAAAACACTCATCATGTTCAAGCCGTAACCAATTATCTTTTCCGAGAAGCTCTGTGATGGAGAAGTCACACAGATGCGCCGCGGATGAATTGAATCTTAAACCCTTTATGTCTGAGGGGTGAATGAAGCAGCTGTCCTGCCGCGTTCCACCAGGATTGTAGTGACAACAGACATGACATGTAGCCATCCCTCTTGTTAGCAAAAAATGAAACACATCCCCCCGGGGAGAACACATAACTTCACTTTCACATCACTGTCTGTCTTGTTAACAAGCTTACGAGCTGCAGGAAGGTAAGAATAAAGACTTTTAAGCATGGAGCTCAGACAATAAGACAAGAACAACTAAGAGCAGAGCATCAGATGTGCATTTCACTCTAAGTTTACCTCTCAGTCCTTCTCACATGAAGTCACTGGACAGCTCATTCGGAAGAGTACTGATGCATCTTCCTCTTAACCCTCCTGTTATGTTTGTTTCTTTGGAACAACAATAATGTTCCTGGGTCAACTTGACCCGGGGCATATTTAATGATTCAAAAGTGTCAGAACCCCAAAAAAATCCTAATAAACATTTTTTAAATTTCATTATTAACTCCATTAATAACCATTTAAATCAATATTTAGTGCATTGGTGTTCTTTAATTCTCAGATCATAGTTCAATGATGATAATTCACTTGTTTTTTATGAAAATTAATGTTAAAAAAAATTTCTAAGTCAAGTCAAGTCTGGTCAAGTCAAACTTTATCTATAGAGCACATTTAAAACAACCTCAGTTGACCAAAGTGCTGTACAGATATTAAAATACAATATAATTATACACAATATAACAATAAATAAAAGCAATAAAAGAATAGTTAGAGCTCAATTTAGGAAATAAAAGAGTAAAAAAGTAAAAAAAAAAAATGTACACTGGAAAGTGATTGGGGTGAAATATGTAACACAGTTGCAAAGAAACATTTACTATTTAACACTTCTGACAACTTTTAGCCTCCACTTTGACTGCAGGGTCAAATTGACCCACGAACAGTATGTGACATAAAAATGCTGGGGGGTTGCAAATGTGTGAAATTAAACATTTTAATTGTATATGTTGTTCACACTAATTATGAATAAAAAAAAATTTCATAGTGAAAATTACTTTAAAAAAATGTATTTTTTTATTTTTTTTTATTTAGAATGGGTCAATTTGACCCGCAACATAACTGGAGGGTTACATTTAACAACATCTTTCATCCTTGGGGTCAATTTGACCCCAGCAATTTAAACCTCCAGAAACTGATTGTTACCCCGGTTTATGTTTCAGGAACTTTATGTTTCTTTGAGTGACCTCAGTATCATCCAGAACAACTCAAAAGAAAATGTGTGTAAAATGTTGAATTTTCCTGTGTTTTATACAGCTAAAACAACCTGGGGTCAAATTGACCCACAAACAGTATGTGATATAAACATGCGGGGGGGGGTTGCAAATGTGTGAAATTAAACATTTTAATTGTATATGTTGTTTACACTAATTATGCCAAGCAGAAAAAGTTTCATAGTGAAAATTACTTTTAACTTTTTTTTTTTGTTTTTATTTTTATAACTTTAGAATGGTTCAATTTGACCCGCAACATAACAGGAGGGTTACATTTAACAACATCTTTCATCCTTGGGCTCAATTTGACCCCAGCAATTTAAACCTCCAGAAACTGATTGTTACCCCGGTTTATGTTTCAGGAACTTTATGTTTCTTTGAGTGACCTCAGTATCATCCAGAACAACTCAAAAGAAAATGTGTGTAAAATGTTGAATTTTCCTGTGTTTTATACAGCTAAAACAACCTGGGGTCAAATTGACCCACAAACAGTATGTGATATAAACATGCGGGGGGGGTTGCAAATGTGTGAAATTAAACATTTTAATTGTATATGTTGTTTACACTAATTATGCCAAGCAGAAAAAGTTTCATAGTGAAAATTACTTTTAACTTTTTTTTTTGTTTTTATTTTTATAACTTTAGAATGGTTCAATTTGACCCGCAACATAACAGGAGGGTTACATTTAACAACATCTTTTATCCTTGGGGTTAATTTGACCCCAGCAATTTAAACCTCCAGAAACTGATTGTTACCCCGGTTTATGTTTCAGGTACTTTATGTTTCTTTGAGTGACCTCAGTATCATGCAGAAAAACTCAAAATGTGTGTAAAATGTTGAATTTTCTTGTGTTTTATACAGCTAAAACAGCCTGGGGTCAAATTGACCCCAAGGACACCGATGCATATTTTTTTTCACAGGAAATTGGAACACATCAACATTTTAATTTTATGTTTTCCCAGTTGTCCACATTAAATGAGTAAATGTCACAAAATATGAAGGCAACAAAATTAAGTAAGTCATTAATTTAGAGACGTTGAACATTGAATGGGGTCTAATTGACCCCAAGGATAATAGAAGGGTTAAATGTGACTTAATGCTGCAGAGGTACACCATATTGGTACAGGCACCAAGTCAATGAGAATTTAGATTTCACTCTAACATACACTACCAGTCAAAAGTTTGTGGACACACCTTCTCATTCAATGGTTTGTATTTATCTTAATTATCTTCAACATTGTAGATTAATACTGAAGACATCAAAACTATGAAATAATCTGGTTTTGCCATAATCTGGATTACAACAGTAGTCAAATAGGGCTTTCCATGGTGTACTAACCCTACCTCTGAACAACACAACTGATCAATCAATTAATCAATCAAGCTTTATTTATAGATCACCTTTCATACAAATCAAATGCAACCCAAAGTGCTTTACAGTGATTGAAAAACAAGAAAGAAGCAGAAGTAAAACAATGGCAAGACATATTAGGGGAATATAATAATAATAATAATAATAATAATAATAATAATAATAATAATAATAAAAATAATATAAATATAATAAAATAAAATAGACTAATGCACACCAACAATAAAATATGTTTAATTAAAATAAGTTAAAGCATCAAAATTAAGAATACAAATAGTTAAAATAACTGATGGTCTCAAACACATTAAGAAGGCAAGTCATTCTACAAATGAACTCTTGACAAGGCTCATGTTAATTAGAAACCATTCCAGGAGACCACTTCATGAAGCAGACTGAGAGAATACCAAGAGTGTGCAAAGCTGTCATGAAGGAAAAAGGGGGCTACTTTACAGAATCTAAAATATCAAACAGATTCTGCTTTGTTTAACACTTTTTTGTGAATTAAATAATTCCATATATGTTCTTTCATAGTTTTGATGTCTTCGGTATTAATCTACAGTGTTTCAAATAATTAAAATAAATAGAAACCCTTGAATGAGAAGGTGTTTCCAAACTTTTGACAGGTAGTGTACAACGTGCAGAAACTTTGACGTTAACATTCTGCACATTTGTGAACTTTGAGGCGGATATCTAAGCCAAGGTCGGTCTCTTTTCATGCATTTCTCAAAGTGTCAGAAATAACTTGAGGTTTTAAAGCACTCTGGGTAGAAATGTTGCATCATATTACTTGAAAGGATTCAACAAAATGAGAGCAAGAGAGGTCAACTCTCTTTTCAAGGTGGGTGAGAAATAGTCGAATTTGATCTAAAGAAAACGAGAAGATTCAATGAAGGATGATTATGAACTTAGGTACAAAACTCTTGATTCCACGGATGTTGCATTACCAGAAGAAGAAGCAGTAATGAAGCAGAAGAAGTACAAATAGATGTTGTTTCTTATAGTTTAGGTTTAAGGTTAGATTTGAGTCCAACAGCTTGCAAATATCAAACCTGCACCTCTTCTGTTCAATGAGAGGAAACAGATAAACACATTCAACTCTATTCCTAGATCTGTTGCAATTCTGTCTTCCATGGGCGTGCTACCACAGCTACCGTGTTTTCCAAAAGCAGTGTGAGTGTAACCGTGTGTGTCGAGTACAGTGAAGTAATCTTCCGCCCAGGAGTCATGTGCATGCAGTTTGCCAAAATGGCAGCATGAAAATCCGTCAACACGAGCTTCACTTGATGAAATCACAGCAAACAGGAGCGCAGCCTTCGCAGCTCTCGTTGTGTTAGTTATACAGAATAATGTTAGTGCTTCGAGTAGCGCATCAGCGTCCCTGTTGAGATAATTAATGAATGTAAACTCGGCTGTCCTTACTCATCAGCGCTGAACACGGCTCTCCTTATACGGCATCACATTGGACACGGTGGAAAAGCAGCATTGAGGCAAGAGGAAGAAACTCCAACAAGCTCTTTAACAAGTTCCCCCTCTGAGAATATCCGCCTCACTGCCTCTCCTAAAATAAGCCAACGTGGAATCAAGTGAGGAGAAAGTTCCTGTGAAACAAAGTCGACTCCATAAACACTCTGCACAGGGAGCGTTTGAAGAAGCCCGTTCGGCTTTAACCCCCCCCACCCACACCCCCACCCTTCACCCCCCCAAACAGTCCAGCAGCCAAAAAAACCTCATGCTGAAATAAGACACAGTTTTATTTTTTCACTCTTTAACACGTGCTGCGTGCACGCTTCACAACGCTCGCCCGCCACCGCACAAATATCACAACAATGACAGTAACAAGTTGCTGACCTGGTTTTTGTGTGTGTGCTTCTGCTTGAAGTGACGGAGGGCGAGGTTGAGGAGAGGGAGTGAGGGGACGAGGGAGGAAGAGGAGGGCGCCTGAGGGAGGGGTAAAAAAATAAAAAAAAGGGGGGGAGGTCGAATTAGGACTTGGTGTTATGTCCGAAGGAGGATGGGGCGGTTTGAGAGTGTGTGTGTGTGTGTGGAGGTGAAGGTGAAAAAACATCAGCTAAACACCCCTGTGTGTACGTGTGTGTGCGCGTGTGTATGGTGTGTGTGTGTGTACCTGTGCACATGCACATATAGGGTTGCAGGAAGTGTGTGTGTGCTTGCAAGTGTGCATGTATCAGTGAGTGTGCATGCGCATGCCTTCGTATTGGTTTGCAGTATCCTGTGTATGTGTGTGTTCTGCAAGCCAAATATCTTAAATGTGTGCATGTGTGTGCGTTTGTGTGTGTGTGTGTTAAAGGAATGCAGTAGCCTCTGAAAGTAATCTGTTTATTTATGCTAACATGTACAGTCTCGTTTTTTGTGCTTTAAAAAGTACTTGTGTGGAAATGTGTCACACTACGCTCACACACCACACACTCACACACACACAACTTCAACTGTGTGTGTGCTTACTAGTGTGTGTGTGTTTAGTTATGCCTCCGTCCTATCTATTTTTGCCCCCCACCTGTTAATGACATTAAAGCCGACCCAGGGGAAAGGGCCATAGCAGGGGGCTGGTGTCAGCTCCTCCCTGGCTGCGAGGCTCATGTCTGCAGCCATCCGCTGATTGAAGAGGGAATTGTAGAGTCAACACCTCGAAAACAAGCTGCACTGCTGGTTGGCTGGTGTTTCACTCACATGGTCAGACGCCGGACACTGGATATCAAATCCACCCAGACGGTGAAGACCTTAAAACTAGGATCTACTGTCGTATGCAGATGATGCAGATGTCTATCCACGGTGTTTTGGAATTCTGTGTAGTAGTTTGATCTGGTCCAGAAGAAAACACAATATATATTTTTTTTTTTTAAGGTGATTTTTGTCCAATATTACACTCTCTTTCATCAAATGTTCAATGTCATGAAACTGCATGACTTCATCAGCCACTGTCACAGGACCTGACCCTCGGGAAGGGCAGGCGTTACATGCAGCTCTTTAGAATCTTTACTCCTGTCATTCTCCACCTCTCCACCAGAGGTCCTCCAACGTCTCCTCCCTCTCACATCTACACACCTGTTCCCACTTCCCTTGTCAGCCTCACCCTTTAAATACCAGACCACTTCCTGAGTCTCACTGCCAGTTCACTCCAGCCGCTGCTTTGTGTCCGTCATCCCCCTTTTGAGCTTCTGAATCCTGGACCAGAACCTGCCTGTCTTTCGTTTGTCTGTCTAACTGTACCTGATGTTGCTAACTGCTCATCCTGTCTGTATTTGGGGTCTTCACCCTGCTGCCTTCACTTCCAACAGTGATGGAAAGTTTGTGAACATTAGCATTCAAACTTTAGCGGAAATACCTGAATGCAAAGGCGTGTAGGAGTCCAAATGAGACCTTCCCTCTTTCTCAGAAGGCCCAACTTTGTTAGTTTTTAAAGCTTTAAACACGACCTGTGGGCTCCCTGAGTAGTTTCCAGTGGAAAAACATCCTTGTCAAGAACAAAAACTTCAGCTTTCACGAGGACATTAAATGCACTTTCAAACATTCTGCACTTCCGAAGTTCACGGCTGTGTCAACGAGCAGATTTCAGTGGAATGAATCATTAATTTCCAGACACAAGCTCTGCTTCTCCAATATCAGAGAAGAGATTAGCAGTCACCTGGACTCATTCTGTTAGAGTCATGATGCATCATGATTTAGTCAGTTTTGTTTGTTTGTTGGCGTGAAAGCTGTCCCCTGTGGGTCAATTCATTTGTGTAAACAGGTTAGAGTTGATTAAGAACTGTAATAAAGTCTGAAGAATGAGAACAAGCCGGAGGACTGGGAAAGGTCTGGGTTTATGCAAATGCTGAGACAGAGTGTAAGCCATACATGAAGGAAAAGGATGCAACCTCTGGGACTGAGAAGTGAAGTTATTCCCTTTGAGCTGCATTCTTTCTGCACAAAACAGATTGTATAGGAGTCTATGAGAAATGTAGAACCTTGTCCTAATGAGTCTATGACGCCAACTGATAGTCTCAAGCCTTTCCCAAAAGAGCATGACGTTCATTTGATTAATTTTGGTCACATTTACAATGAAAGAGACGACACGGTGCAGTTACCTGCAACTATAGAGCCACTACTAATGTGACCTGTGTGTCAGGGGAGAGAAGAAGGGATACTTATTCACTCTCTTATGGAAGTATAACGACTTCTGATTTTAACAAACTAAGAAGGTGACTTCCAAAATGTGTATCATTGATATCAAGGTAGCTTTACTCACCTCTTCTGTACAGTCTGTGAATCATACTGGTTTTCTTTATCCATTTTGACCTGTACTTTATTGACATTGAAGGCAAGAGTCAGTATTTCCACTTTGATTTTGTTATCATGCTGCAAACAGAGACTGAAATACAACATAAATGCACGATTAATGAAGAAATGTCAGAACAGAGGGGCTGCATGCTGATAAGTTGGTAGTCAAGAGCACTTCAGCAGTGCTGAGGAAGTAATCTAGCACCTCACCAGCCACCAACTACAAGTCTAGACTGGGTCCATAATGGGACATGATCCAGCGACCCTAGTTCTTAAGCCAAGTCCATACAGACTGACGGCCAAATTCCACCTGATCTGTGTCCGGTCTGTCTCTGATCCATCATGGCATGGGACCTGATAGGTTTCTATTCTAGTCAATGTGTTAACTTCCTCTGGATCCACTCCTTTGCATTCCGGCTCCATCTCTGATCCAGCAGGTCGAAGCCCTCCGGATCAGATACACAAGACTCCAATTTTTGCAGGATGTCAGAGGACGACGCATCAATCTCAACAGAGCAGATGGAGCGGGACAGGAAGTCAGGTTTCACCAAAACAAAATGAAAACATCCGGTTAATTTTCAGAATAAAACACTCTGTGTTATCACCAGATCGTATTTCACTTAACTCCAACAACAAACCGTCATGATGAGCGGAGCCAGGCCTGGAGTCAACAGGTCAGAGGTTTTCAGAGGACCAGAAAGACAACATGGATGAGGAGAGGAGGAGGAGGAGAATCCTTGATTCAGGAAAAAACCTTGGGCACATGACTCCAGTCCAACAGAGCGGTCCTGCTCCGTGCTCGGTTCTGAAAACGAAGCTGATGGGTGTTGATGGACGAGAGATCACGGAACCAGACCGCAGTGGATCAAAGACGGACCGGACACTGGTGGAAGTCTCACGTCACCAAAAGCCTTGGGATAAATTGGTGTCTTCTTTGCACCAGCTTGATATCAGACTGCTTTAAACCTTGTCTGTACTGTCACAGGTGTGCAGATGCTCATATGAAGAAAGGCTCATAGGTAACAGGAACTACATCACAGATACTTTGGTTTGTTAACTACAGTTTGTAGAGTGACAGTGTTTCTGATTTCTGCGAAGAGCCCTGAACACAAGTTTAATTTAACCATGAAACATTCAAACACACACATCCCTGTCACATCTCTTTATCAAGAAACTGCGGGACATTCCTCCAGATGCTTCTTGATGTTATTGTCGCGTGTAATAGGATCAAGTCTCCCAATGAATTGCTTGATTTCTTAGAAACACTCACATATCTATTTTAGCATGAGTTGAGTTCTTAGTGAAATGACAAGCTGTCAGATGGTTCGTGAACTGAGCTCAGTGTTTTAATGTCTGCACTGTGAGAGATCCTGTTAGTGCTGCATGTCCCAAGTGATTCATGTTCTGTGGGTGTGACAGTTCTGACATGAGTTTAATGATACTTGTGCCGAAAAATGTAAGAGCCTCACTGATGCATTACTGCTCTTGACAGTCATATCCCACAGCTGCACGGTATCCGTTTTTACTTTGAGGACCACTCTCATAGAGATGATATAGACACAAACTATCCAGTAAGAATGCTGCCACTTCATGCAACTTGAAACTGATATAATTTTATACTCTCAAACTTCATTGCATTTGCAGAATGGTTAGAGGATTCATTCATTAATTTTTTATCCGTCTCATCAGAGGGTCAGCGATCGCCCGGTCATTCTGCTGAGAGAAGAGAGAGAGAGAGAGAATACACCGCAGTCAGATGTGCCTGGCATTGTGATGGGTGATGTCATCAAGCAGGAGGTCAGACAGACACGGACGGACAGACATGGAAGGGAGTGAGAGAGGAAGTAAAAGACAGAACAGAGGGGAAGGAGCACAAATAAAAAATGAAGGACGCTGAGAGTCGCAGGCCTGAGCCTGAGCCGCTGAGTTAAGATTCACGGCATGCCGAGGTAAACCACAGAAGAGGATTTAAAACAGATCAGAGTTATCAGCTGATTACACGGATTCTTCAGCCCTGACTGGGAAACTCTGCTAAACACAAGTTAACACTCGTTTAAACGGTTCAGTACGGCAGCCAGTGAATACAAAAAGGTTTCTCTGAAGGGATTCATTTTTCTGGCATTGTATCCTCCCACATTTGTGTTTTATTCTTCACTGAACCTGCAGACTGTTCGAAGCCACTGGAGACCGAAATCTGCAATCGCCTTCTAACTGTGTAATTTAGGGTGTTATGTAATCACAAGCATCTTAACTGTATTAGAGATCAGTTTCATACTAACTCAAATTTGTAAATTTTAGCACATTTCTTTTCTTTTTGCAATGAGGGAGTCAGAGGCGCATCGTCCAGTCGATAAGCCATCATTTAGCTACACATCCATTAAGAAATAGGTGCATCTTGGCTGGTGTTGCATGCTTATGCTGACTACAAACTATGATAACAGACTCCAGCTGCTACAACTACTACTATCCGTCTCACCACTATCATCTCTCTCTCTTCATCTCCCTCTATCCCTCTCTCCCTCTCTCCAACACGGTCTCAGCAGATGAGTGTCTAACATGAGTCTGGTCCTGCTGGAGGTTTCTGCCTGTTAAAGGAAGTTTGTCCTCGCCCCTGTAACTTGCTAAATGCTGGAGAGAGGGATAGAGGGAGATGAAGAGAATGAAATGATAGTGGTGAGATGGATAGTAGTAGTTGTAGCAACTGGAGTCTGGCACGTCTACAACAGCAGGCCGTCTACGGCAAAGATCCAGAGGAACCTACGAGACAAGGGAGCTCAGGGACTCCAGAAAGGTCTCCTGTCTTGTAGGTTCCTCTAGATCTCTGCCGTAGACTCCAGCTGCTACAACTACTACTATCCGTCTATCCCTCTCTCCAACACGGTCTCAGCAGATGTGTGTCTAACATGAGTCTGGTTCTGCTAAAGGTTTCTGCCTCTTAAAGGAGCTGGCTCTAGGCTTAGACTGCCAGGGGAAGTGACACACTGGGATCCAATCGCTCCCCTCTCTCTGCCTGACTCTTACTTTAACTCTTCCTGTCCCATTAAAGTTACTAACCATAGACCTTTCTGGAGTCCCTGAACTCCCTTGTCTCGTAGGTTCCTCTGGCTCTCTGCTGTAGACGTGCCAGACTCCAGCTGCTACAACTACTACAATCCGTCTCATCACTATCATCTCTCTCTCTCTTCATCTCCCTCTATCCCTCTCTCCAACACGGTCTCAGCAGATGTGTGTCTAACATGAGTCTGGTCCTGCTGGAGGTTTCTGCCTGTTAAAGGAAGTTTGTCCTTGCCACTGTAACTTGCTAAATGCTGAGACTGTGTTGGAGAGAAGGATAGACGGAGATGAAGAGAGAGAAGGATGATAGTGGTGAGAGGGATAGTAGTACTTGTAGCAGCAGGAGTCTGTTATTTCTACAACAGCAGGCCGTCTACGGCAAAGATCCAGAGGAACCTAAGAGACAAGGGAGCTCAGGGACTCCAGAAAGGTCTCCTGTCTTGTAGGTTCCTCTAGATCTCTGCCGTAGACTCCAGCTGCTACAACTACTACTATCCGTCTCACCACTATCATCTCTCTCTATTCCTCTCTCCAACACGGTCTCAGCAGATGTGTGTCTAACATGAGTCTGGTTCTGCTGGAGGTTTCTGCCTCTTAAAGGATCTGGCTCTAGGCTTAGACTGCCAGGGGAAGTGACACACTTTGATCCAATCGCTCCCCTCTCTCTGCCTGATTCTTACTTTAACTCTCCCTGTCCCATTAAAGTTACTAACCATAGACCTTTCTGGAGTCCCTGAGCTCCCTTGTCTCGTAGGTTCCTCTGGCTCTCTGCTGTAGACGTGCCAGACTCCAGCTGCAACAACTACTACTATCTGTCTCATCACTATCATCTCTCTCTCTCTTCATCCCTCTGTCCCTCTCTCCAACACGGTCTCAGCACATGTGTGTCTAACATGAGTCTGGTCCTGCTGGAGGTTTCTGCCTGTTAAAGGAAGTTTGTCCTTGCAACTGTAACTTGCTAAATGCTGAGACCGTGTTGGAGAGAAGGATAGACGGAGATGAAGAGAGAGAAGGATGATAGTGGTGAGAGGGATAGTAGTAGTTGTAGCAGCTGGAGTCTGTTATTTCTACAACAGCAGGCCGTCTACGGCAGAGATCCAGAAGAACCTACGAGACAAGGGAGCTCAGGGACTCCAGAAAGCTCCCTTGTCTCGTAGGTTCCTCTAGATCTCTGCTGTAGACTCCAGCTGCTACAACTACTACTATCCATCTCACCACTATCATCTCTCTCTCTCTCTTCATCTCCCTCTATCCCTCTCTCCAACACAGTCTCAGCAGATGTGTGTCTAACATGAGTCTGGTCCTGCTTGAGGTTTCTGCCTGTTAAAGGAAGTTTGTCCTTGCCACTGTAACTTGCTAAATGCTGCAAAGTGCTCTGCTCATGGTGGATTAAGATGAGATCAGACTGAGTCCTGTCTGTAAGATGGGACTGGATCTTCTCCTGTCTTGATGTTGGGTCTTTGTTAATAATAGAACATAGAGTACGGTCTAGACCTGCTCTGTTTGGAAAGAGTCTTGAGATAATGTTTGTTGTGGTTTGGCGCTTTATAAATAAAGACTGATTCATTGAATTTAAATGCAATCAGTCGATTTAAAAATAGTTCTCATATAAAAGGTTAGAAATCTCCAAAAGTTCTGCACGTCTTCACTTTTGTGACTTTTTATCACACTCAGATTTCACACAGTGCTGAGCTGAAGTCTACAGCAGCTCCTGCAGGTTGTCAGCTTCCTTCAAGGACTATTGGACATTATGTGTTCGAGTTAAAGACAGAATTATTTATACACTTCCTACTCCCAGTTCACCCAGCCAATCAGTGGAGATGAACCAGTGACCTTCTGCTGTGCTGACTTCTCATCAGCATAATATTATCTTCCCATGAGCGTAGGATGTAAATCTCCCTGTGCATTCTCTCCTCATGCAGCAGTGAGTCCTAACCATAAGATGGCACTACTTTGGCAGCGAGGCATGCAGGGTCTGATACCTGCTCTGCTCTGGTCCTCCAGACAAGCAGAGAGTCAGGACCCTGAGCCGTGAACTTGTGTGTTGCCTAGAGCTGTGATGAGATTACAGCAGCGCAAAGGGCCAAGAGGATTCATTAGAATGTACGACCTGTTGGGATGAAGCAGACGTAAGTCCAGCTTCGTGTTTGCAGACTGACAATCAACACTTTGGGATTCTTGTCACATTTGCTCTTCTATGAAGTGTAGCAGAGACACGCTTCAGCAGCTCAGGTCTGGGAGTGAGCGCTGACAAAACTGCTTTGCTGCAGCGAGACAAGGCCGAGTACATTTAGTGCTATTTCTCTAACACAGAGGCACTTCAGAGGTGTGTACACCAACATGCTGAAGGAAAACAAGAAAGACAACCAATTTAGAGTCGGAGTGATTTATACGGACGAGGATACGTATTGTTTGTTGGGTTATGATTTCATTGCCTGAGGATGAGCAGCCCCGTGGAGTCATTGCAGCATCAGTGGTGTTGCTTGTTCATCTCCTGGGTCCCTGACTCATTAAAATCTGGCACACTAACTGTTGCTGCCTTCAGGTGATAAACCCTATTCCTCCCCTGGTACCGCTACAGTGTGAAGAACCAATCTGTGTCAAAACATGTAATACTGTTCATGAAATAAACAAAAGAAACATAAAAACACAGGTCGCCATATTCTCTCTCTTCCCTCATTAGACCGGGAGAGGAGGGGGAGGTAGAGCAAGCAGCCTAACCCGATGCTCAAAATGAGGTGTCATGGGTCTAACTTAGCAAAACACAGCTGAGGGGAGGTGCTCACTTTACAACCCTGGTGATGTACTAGCACGTCTATCCTCATAGGGGCTGTATGGTCGGTTATGTAACCTATCAGGGGATCAATAATGCTTGGATGAGGGTGTGAGTTGCTTGTCATTAAGGTTTTGTTGCCTCTCTGTTTGGTATCTTGGGTTTTTTTTCCTGCGTTGTATTTTAATCTTTTGTTTAATGTCTCATGTTGTATTCCTTGTGTGTGGATTTTTGTCCATGTTTCTTAACCCCTATAAGACCAAGCGTATCATATTTGATACATCAGTTTTTGAGACCTCTACATCATCAGTGTGATATATATTTTCAGTAAAAGCCTGATGTATACAATCAGATACATGCAGTGCACAGATAATCCACCAGGTGTGAGTAACTCATGCACCAGAAGGACGTCACTTGAGACATCCAACATGGCAGCTGTGGATCAGAGACCCACTCGAGGTTTTTCAGGGATATTTTTACCAATTTTGAAAAAGTTTGGATGAAAAAAACTGTCAAATTGTTCCTGAAACTTCAAGAGGAATAGTTACTGGATTGATGCAATGCAAAACTAATTAATATTTCATTACTTAATTTATAGTAAAACTGTGTTGAAAATGAGTGCATCAACATTAATACAGCAGGTATATAAGGTCATTTATTTTCAGACCTATCAATCATAACTTTATTAAATTTCATACATTATGCATTCCATAAAGAAACATGTGCTTTTTATTATTTATGAAAACATTTAAATGACATAATGAGGTATATTTAGAGTAGAAATTGAGAAATTATAACATATATTGTATTTTTATATATTCAACCTGCTGTATCATGATGATTGATGACTGGTTGAATGTTGCCATGGCTCCCTAGTAAATAATTGTCTTTTACTCATTGATTTCCACTAAAAATTGAACAATTCAGAGAAGAAATATACTTTTATTTATTTTTTTTAATGTTATGTAGCAGATACAGAATACATATGACGTTGTCCTGCAATATTAAAAAAATATATTTCCAGGTTTGAAATTACTTTGGGAAAAATTTGAAGGGAAACTCAAAGTTCATAAGACTAAAAAAGTTGTTTTTACATTTTTTTTTTGTTTGTTTAAAAATTAAGAAACTTTGAGTAAAAAAATTGCAACAAAATTCCTGATGGTATGATACAAATTAAAACTCATTTATGAATTTTCCATTTAATTTATTTTTTATTTTATTTATCAGAAGGTCCAATAAACACTCAATTTTCAAAGAATTAGAATTGGCTGGCAATTATTTGATGGTTCAGGCTTTATAGGGTTAAGTCTCAAGTGTTTCCTGATTAATTTTGTATTTCTTCCTCACCTTGAGTGTCAGATTTAGTTTTAATTCCTGCCCTTGTGTTTCCCTCCTCATTGATTGCACCCTGATTATTTCCACCTGTGTTAATTAGCCCTTGTGTATTTAGTCTCTGTGTGCCCTTTCTTCCTTGTTTCAATACAATGTCCTTTACTGTCCCCGTAATTTGTCTTTGACATCATTGCTGCAAACGATACCTGCTCTTTTTAGTTTTTAAAACAATTCAGTTTACATTTGGGGACTCTGTACCGTCTTCCAGATGGTAAAAGTTCTACTCAGAGTACTCAAGGATGTGCAAGGGATCTGAAAGTATTCTCTGAGCCTGCCCAAGAACACACTGCTCATAAATGGCCTGTGGTGAAGGGTTGCCAGTCTTTCCTATGACCTTCATGGCAGTCTGCAGCAGGCGAGAGAGTTTGGTTTTAATCTGAACAGAGAGGTTACCGTACCATGCTGTCATCCTGTACCTGATGATAATCTCCAGTACAGCCTGATAAAACAAAAACACAGCCTGTGGATTAACACCAAACACCCTGAGCCCACGTAAAAAAAAAATACAATCTTTGCTGTACATGGGTCACCCAGCTGAACTTAATATCTAGATGGACACCTAAATATTTCTAGGAGCCGCTCTCACAGATGTTTTTGTCGTGAATATGGACTTTAGTGTTATGCACCTTTTTAAGCCAATTCCTGCAAACCAACATTACATGTTCACCTTGCTAAACTAGCTACCTACAGAGAGCTAGTGTTGGCATATGACTTTAAAATGCTTACAGCAGCCTACCTGTCCAAGCTAGCTTTGCTTTATGAAGTGTTATCTTTGGATTTTGCATGGGTGGATGCTTGAGGATTACTGGACTGGAGGATTAAATGACTGACTTCTACGAACTGTCCCTTTAGTCTTATCTCCAGAGCAGTTTGGGCTGTAGCTTCAGTGGGTGGAGCTTCAGTGATAATACACCCCAAACAATAGTTGAAATTTGGCAGTAACATGAGTCAGCATCTGTCCTCTTTCATCAATGTTGACGTCTGTCTTCTTCAGATCACACATAGCATGATACAACACACATCTAAAGCTCATTTAGCATGCAGTGGATTTCAAATACTCACATTAAGAACATGACATGGTAAAAGTATTGAATCTTGTGCCTCCTTGACGAGTGAAATCAGCGGCTGATGGAGAAGCAGAAATACACGGAAGATTGCTCAAAGATGACAAAATTGCGAGAACAATAAAAAAAGATGAAAAGGTTTGAAAAGCAGGAGAAGAACGGTGTTCTGGGAAAACAAAGGGAGATAATGGCAGCCTGCTGGTGAGTCTAATCAGCTTACCTTGTCTTCCTGATGTGTCTCTCTCAAACTGTGACTCACTTTGTACAGATGTAGGAAGATGCACGTTTCTTTTCCTCTGTGACCTTGTTATTCTCACCCTCCTTTATCTGCAGCTCTGCTCCATCTTTAGTCCTTATTGTATGAAAGAAAATCGGATGCAATTATCCGTGTGCGTCAGTGATGCGCTGCAGGTCAGTGGGGCGAATAATAACGTGTACTGTATATACGTGAAATGTAGAAACACTTCAGATAAAGGGCACATTGTGTTTTCTCTGTGTTCTTTCTCTCAGCTATGATTTCTCTGCACAGATCAAGTGTTTTAAAATAGTGAGAATCAATACAGAGCAGTTCATGAGTATATCTGTGGATAGCATGGATGTCAGTTTCATGACTTCATCCGTAAAAATCTGCGTATTGGGGAAACTGACTGTCAAGCAATCAGCGCCAAATCACAACAAACGTTACTTGAAGACTCTTTCCAAACAGAGCAGGTCTAGACCGTACTCTATGTTCTATTATTAACAAAGACCCAACATCAAGACAGTATCAGATCCAGTCCCATCTTACAGACAGGACTCAGTCTGATCTCATCTTAATCCACCATGAGCAGAGCACTTTGCAGCATTTAGCAAGTTACAGTGGCAAGGACAAACTTCCTTTAACAGGCAGAAACCTCCAGCAGGACCAGACTCATGTTAGACACACATCTGCTGAGACCTACCATGTTGGAGAGAGGGAAAGAGGGAGATGAAGAGAGAGAGATGATAGTGGGGAGACGGATAGTAGTAGCTATAGCAGCTGGAGTCTGGTATGTCTACGTCAGAGATCCAGAGGAACCTACAAGACAAGGGAGCTCAGGGACTCCAGAAAGGTCTATGGTTAGTAACTTTAATGAGACAGGAAGAGTTAAAGTAAGAGACAGGCAGAGAGAAGTGAGCGATTGGATCCTAGTGTATCACTTCCCCTGGCAGTCTAAGCCTAGAGCAGCATAACTAAGAGCTGGTCTAAGCCTGAGCCAGCTTCTTTAAGAGGCAGAAACCTTGAGCAGAACCAGACTCATGTTAGACACACATCTTCTGAGACCATGTTGGAGAGAGGGATAGAGGGAGATGAAGAGAGAGAGATGATAGTGGTGAGACGGATAGTAGTACTGTAGTTGGAGCAGCTGGAGTCTGGCACGTCCACAGCAGCAGAGATCCAGAGGAACCTACGAGACAAGGGAGTTCAGGGACTCCAAAAAGGTCTATGGTGTCAATGTCACAGACATCTGCCTCTACCGAGTTGGGGTTGGAAAGAAGGATAGAAGGAGACAAAGAGAGAGAGAAATGATGGTTGTGAAACTGTGCAAGCGTCATGTGACTGCCATCAGTGTTTTCTGAAGGAGTCTGAAATGATGAAATGACTTTGTGCTCCTGTCTTCCCTCATATTGATTTAAAGTAGAAACACTATCTATTCACAACTTGTTTTAGTACATTGATATGATACATTTTCCATTGACACTCAGTCCGGACTAAGGGTGGGAATCGAAAACCGGATCCGACTTAGTATCGGTTCCAATTGCTCAATTCCATCAGAATTGAACATCTCAAATGTTATTGATTCTTCTTAACGATTAATTTCCCAGCTCGACGTCACGTCACGTTGCGGTACGTTGCATTACGTCACACACTCTGCAACGCAGAACTCCTTCAACCACAAGGAACAAATTCAAAGTATTTTCCTCCAGGCTCCAGGGGCCACATCAGGACTCAAGCGGCCGAAAATGAGGCACTGAGAGCGGGTAAAATACCTCCAAGATGACCCCTGGAGGAGAAGCGTTTTTCCTCTCCAAATTCAAAATATTTTCCTCCAGGCTCCAGGGGTCACGTCCGGACTCACCGGCTGAAAATGAGGCACTGAGAGCGGGTAAAATACCTCCAAGATGACCCCTGGAGGAGAAGCGTTTTTCCTCTCCAAATTCAAAATATTTTCCTCCAGGCTCGAGGGGACACGTCCGGACTTACCGGCCGAAAATGAGGCACCAAGAGCGTAAAATACCTCCATGATGACCCCCGGAGGAGAAGCGTTTTCCTCTGCAAATTCAAAGTATTTTCCTCCAGGGGCCACGTCAGGACTCACACGGCCGAGAATGAGGTCAACCTATAGTTCAATATGTTCAAGTTGAATATGTTCATGTTCAGTCTTGTGCAGACATCATTTTGGAAAAAAGAAAATTGTTCTTTTTGGTGTGGAAGACTGTGCAGAACTACTTTTTTTCCCCTCAAAAAAAAACTCAGGAATCGTTTGGAGACTTGATAAGGAATTGGATTGATAAGCAGAATCGACAATGGCATTAACATTGATAAAACCTTATCAATTCCCACTCTTAGTCCGGCCTGTGGGGAGTAGTCCGAACAGATCAATGCTTGTGATTCGTCGCACCACCACTCAGAGCTGAAAAACTCTCTTCAGAACTTGGAGCTGAGCTGATTTGTGAAGCTAAAACAGAAAATTGTTGCAGCACAAACCATCATTATGTTAACAACTGCTCCTGAATAGAAACAAAAGCTCTTCTTTTGCTTTTTTACAACTTGCCATCAAAAAGCTTGATTCAGACACATTCTGTATTCATATTCTCTTCCTCGCTCACGTCTCTCTCTCTTACTTTACAAAAGGTTGATTTTTTTTAAGGGTTGCATAAGACCATTTACTGCAGCTCCTGAGCTGTCAATCAAACTTTTTTATCAGATGATAAGTTTTATAATCCACAGAAATATTCAAATTTATTCATGGCTTCTTTTCTGTGTGGTTGTGTTTAAAATGTGCTTATCTGGCTTTGAAAACTATTATGTATCTGTCAGGCCTGCACCGACTGAAATGCTTTTACCACATGAAGAGCTTTGTTTCGTTCTGGCATGAATACATTTGGGAATAAAATAATTTCCTGACATCCATCATTCATCAGCACTTGAAAAAAACATTGAGCTGGTCTGTAAAAATAGCATTATTTTGACGAGACAGGGACTCTGTGTCTGCATGAAAACCAGTTATAATGCTGGAGTCGCTGCATGGACTCTCTATCAACCACTGGAGTCGTTTCATGTGACTTTAGATTACTAAGTTTTCTTATTTTAAAGCTGGGGTTGGTAATCAGATTTAGATACACTTCTTGTTATACTGGTTAAACTGATCTGTATGTCCTGATGGTAATCAATGCATAATGTGTTCTTAAAAAAGAGCTAAAAAAAGCTGCTATCTACAGCCGGAGTAAACCTGGGAAAACACCAACCAATCAGCCTTTTTTGGGTGCCAAAATTTAAAACCATTCAAATCCCGTCCTGCTGTTCTGCCCGCCTCCTGCGCGTACATTTCCCCGGCGTGCACTCTGAGTCCCCGTCTCCTGCCGCTGCTTCCCCTGACTCTACTGACTGCCCCTCTCGCTCGTCCTCGGGCCTGTCCCCTCTGACCCGATGAGGTGCTTTGCTCAGGACTGTAGTCCGGATCAGAGTCTAAAAAGCTCTCACCACGGGGGCTCTGACAAGCAGAAGAATGAATGACATTTAGTAAGTCCTACAGAAATGTAGATGTACTGTAGCGTCTGTCTGGACGCTGTAGTGATGACGAGCCGATTCGTGAACATGTTGAGCTTAAATAACCGGTCACTGTCGGCCGTGATCACACCAACCAACAAAACAACAATCAATGTTTGAATGAATGAAGAACTTCTCCTCTTGTCTCTCCTCTCTCCCACTCACACACTCTACACCTCTCCTGATGCCTTCACTGACTGTCAACACTGTAGGAATTAAGAGCATCTACACTGAACACGTTTAACAAACAGTAGAGCTGTTACAGTATTATATATGTGTTATAACTTTTCTCCTGATATCGTGTCACCGGTACAACTGGATAATGCTAGAATGACAGTTGTGAGTACTAACAGCAGCCATGTTTGTTTTGGAGGAGCTCTGAGGGAGGAGGGGAGGGGTTAGACGGAGTCCTGAGGAAAAGCTACATTCAAATTCATGCTAGTTTTCCGAGACTGCCAACCCCAGCTTTAATCTAAACCATTAAATTCAAGTCTAACCGAAGCTTACGAGACCCCCCGACGAGACTGTGGTTCAGTTTTTGCCATTCATTCAATTCAGGGTTGGTTGTAGTCCAAAAGAAGCCACTAAACCAAGAACCAACCAGAAGCCTTTCCCCCCTTTAAGAAGGTTGTAAAAGGGCACTACAACATTTGTTTATTCCTGTAAGTGCATTATCGCTTCTAAGAAGCTCTGAAGACCCCGACTTAAATGGTTTGCGGCTCTTAGAGGCTGCTAAGATGGTACATGCAGTGAGTTTGTTGGGGGTTACAGTTAATGACTTACAGGTCTAAGATACTCTGAGAGATTATATACACATCCAACAAACCTTGTTCAGGTGTCTTTTCTGGAGGAAACGATTCAAGAGAAACTGTGTAAAGTCGGATATCTATATATGATGACAGGGAACACAACATGCACATTACTTTTATGTGCCGATTCCCAAAAAATTGCACCATGCTTTCTGCTTTAATTCAGCACCATTTCAGGGCCAGTTAGATAATAAGAATGAAGTGAAAAGCAAGTTGTAAACATAAAAGAGCTTGTCTGTTTGAAGGTGGATGGAAATATTAAGTTTAGTATCATCAGCATAAAGAGAAACTTTCAGACGTCTAATCTTATTTTGTGACTAATATTTTATATCCAATGTAAACATTGTTGGTCCCAGAGTTGATCCCTGAGTTACTTCTTTTCTGACTAACGTTAAAGGCTGATTTATACTTCTGCGTCTCCCCTACGCAGCAGGGGCTGACGCGGACATGAGCACCACATACTTGTGCGTCGATGTGTCCGTGTCGCGCAGCAATTCTCCGCCGAAACGCCTGAGGGCAGTGTGGTCTCTCTGATAGCCGGCCGCCTGCTTCCGGTCCCGCTACGATCTCTGTTAACTTTTCCACAGAGATTCAGAGCGTGTTATGTTAATCTACAGCTGATACATGTTGCTGTTTATCATACAGACATGATTACATGAAGAATAGAGAGGAGGAGATGAAATACACGGCCGATGTGCGGCCGATGTCCGGGATCCCGGAAGTGTTGTAAATGTGGGAAAGACAAAGCCGCCGAGGGGACCAATCACAGAGCTTGCGGTCCGCGTCGGCTCTACAGGGAGTTACATTTTGGAGGAGGTGCACGTCAGCTACGTGCGTAGGCCTCGGCGTAGGTACGGGAGCTACGCGGACCCCCGGCGTAGGGTACGCCGTTGATTCAACGCAGAAGTATAAATCAGCCTTAAGTTTACTTCGCATCAATATTTACTATAACTTGAGTCCTAAAAGTTAGAGAAGTCTGGAGCCAATAACACATCTATACTTCAGGAAACAGGGCAAAGTAGATTGTCATATGTGGTGTTATGTTAAATTTTACTTCTCAATTTTTTCTTGGTATTTTAATTCCTATTATTATTATTTGTTTGTTTTTTTGTTTATTTATTCATTTTTTATTATTATTTATTTATTTATTTATTTATTTATTTATTTATTTTTAATTTGTATGTACATGTATGTATGTATATGTATGTGTATACATGTATGTATGTGTATATATGTATGGATATATATATTTGTATTTTTATACTTATTGCTCTTTCACTTTTCCAATTATTTATTTTTTGATATTAACTTATCTATCCTATTATTGTTTCACTATTCTTTATTTTTCTGCTTAAGTATTTATCAATCTTTTATTTTAAATTATTATCACGTTATTATTGGCTTGTTTTTTCATTCATTTACTTATTGTGTTTCTCATACAAAAACATCACTGACTTGAATTGTTTACATTGATCTTTTGTTTGTAATGTGTACAAATTTAAATAAAAAAGATATTTGGAAAAAAAAAGAAAACAAGGCAAAGCAATAGAAAATGCTGTGGATGAAGTTATGACGCAGTTAAAATCACAAAATTAGCTTTTGTTTTGTTGTTTTTCCTTTCAAACTCAAGGATTTCATGTCAAAAATGTCATAAAGTTCAATAATAGAATTTGAGATCTGGGGGATTCAATATTAGTCATCATCCAGCCTCAATTCAGGAATATGTGCATTTGACAGAAGGGTCAAATATGAGTCAATATCTTATAAATGACCTAAAATGTGGAGCCGGCAGCAATAAATGGGACTCAAAACTAAACCAGTCTCTCAAAACTTTAATTTTCAGCAACAGCTACTCAGAGTCATTAAAATGTAACATTCAGTTACCATTATTTGGCTTTTGGTTCTTCATCAAAATGAAACATATTGAACTTTTTGTGTGAATTTTACCTGGAAATAAAGTAGAGCAACAGCATCTCCGTTTTAACCTCTTTCTGGTTTATTTTTAGCCCTTTTCTATTTACAGATCAAAACAAATAGGGTTGTAGCATTTTGACCTCACTTAAATGTTACAGTAATAACTGCAAAGCACATGACTTGCTGTCACTGTGCAACCATAACTAATTATAACAGGGTTCAGAGAAGGGGGAAGGACCTGGAATTAGCCCTGGGGTAGGGAGGTCAGCCTCCCTCTAACGAGCTTATAAAACAGGCTTAGGCCGAGGAAAGGCCCAGACCTCCATGTAAGCTGTGAGGTTTACTGGTTACCACTGTGTCAACTCAACATGACTAAGGGAATACATCACAGACCGGTGAAGATTCTGGTCTAAACACAAATAATAAGGGTGTCACTTTTTGGTAATTCACCTGAGGTTGAGTTTAAAAGAAGATGATTGTTCTGCAGACATTTTGAGGGTCTGTTGCTCTAGCCTGAAAAATGAGTGGATGCATACATATAACCATTACCATCAGTGTTTGTTGTTATTATTTCCACAGCTTTGAAACACATACAATGCTTGAAGATGACAGCAACAACCATGTTTGAATGCTTAAGCGTCACATGACAAAGGGTCAACAAGAAAGTCTCCAAAGGGTGTTGGGCAACACAAACAGTATTATGTAACACCTTCTTTTCAAGCCCTTGTTGGTCTGTCCATTCAGAGAGTAATACAAGTATGGATGGTTCAGTACATTTGGTGTAAATCCACAAATGATGTGCTGCCAAGGTGCAATCTTTTGGGTGGAGAAATGTAGCATGACTGCAGTTCCTCCAGTGGCCACTTGAGGCTGGCTCCAAAAGTGAGTCAACCTCTATAAAGCCCCATGTTAAAAGGCCAAACCGCAGAGCTAATTGAAATTCTCACAGTCCTGTAGCAACAATGATTTTGGTTTCTCCAGTCATGAAAACTGTAGGTTGGCAAATTTACAACACTTTTCATCCTTTCAAAATAAAAGACATCTGTAATATTTCAAATGGCTGATATCTTAAAATTGCACATCAGATCAAGCTGTGATTGGTTGGATTACATTATGAGGTTGTCCACTATTAGTTTGAATGATACTGAGTCAGGGGAAACTGAGATGAGTTCTTAATCTCTGATTGGAAATATCCAGAAATATTGCTATTTTTCAAATAACGTTTGGCTTTTATTTTGAAAGGTCACATCAGAATGACCAGTTTCTCTCCACTAACTCAATCACTTCCTGTATTTAGTACATTCCTGTTCTGGTAGAATATGCTGTTTGTATGTTTTTTTAGGGGACTGGAAAAAAATGTTTTGTCGCTTGTAAAAGTGTTTCTGATTTTTTAAATTTGTTTTCTTAAATGTAAATATGTTTTGACCTTGGTAAGAGTGTTTTGCCAATGTTATATTGTTTATATGATGTAAAAATGAAGCAGAAAATACCTTTTTCTGCCGGCCTCACTGCTGCCAAGAAGTCTGTTGCTATGAGGTGGAAACACCTGGATAGGCTGAAGGTCAAGAGCTGGATCCTCACTTTCCTAAGTATAGTTTACTTAGAGCTTTCCACTGCTCGGATGATCACGGTTAAATGTGTTGTTTTTTATTATTGTCTTTTACTCATTTTAGTTCTCTTAAACCATTATCATGTGCTTTTGAGTTTTTTTCTTTCGCTATGTCTTGCACTCTGTTAAGCACTTTGTAAACCTGTTTTTAAACGGTGCTATATAAATAAATGTATTATTATTATTATTATTATTAAAGAGTGTAATATTCAAATGTGGGCTTCTTTTGCAGCAAAACTGAAAGATCAGATCTAGCATCTCTAAGGATCTGTGTTGTGGTCTGATGCAGCTGGTGGTCTCAGTTTGTTCTGGGGTGGGTTTTATTTATTCTAATTTTATATTATTTTATTTCATTTATTTTATGTGTGTGTACATTTATGTATGAATATTCAAACTTCAATTTTTGTGTGGCTGCTTAGCCATTGTACCTACTTGCTACTGCAAATGTGATAACAATGTACACTATTTGTCATTTTTTCTAAAAAAAAAAAAAAGATGTAAAAATATTTTCCTAAATATAAATTTGTCTTTAACTGTTGATGTTACAGTTTAAAGTTATCATCTAAGTCAGCTCCAATCACCCAACCTATACCTTGCAGCTTTGTTTATGTCACTGAAGCCTTCTGATAATTCTTATGTGAAATCAGACACATAATATGTCCTGCTACTCCATCTCTTTGTTGCATAAAATCCAGTATTTATAAATTAAGTTAGGTAAGTCGGGTACCTGTGCTCACTATATGAGAGTAGTAGTGTGGTGCAGTGTTGGTCATACATTGACTTATTTCTGTACGGCTCTTGTTGTTGGCTTTTCCCTGCAAAGGACAACCCCTACACCTTACATCCCAACACCCCCACTTCATAATGTAGTGTTCATCCTCTTCTTGCTGCTTTACAACTCCACCTCATCCAACTCTGGTGAACTCAGGCTCAATAAACACAACATGGTGCTTGTTATATACTTGCAAATTGTGCACTTTTTGCTTGCGCTTCCAGCAGTCACCATGATGTTCACTATTCAATATTGAACCTAGTACTCCTGTGTTTTAAATGTCAGTGCAGTACATTTCAGGTGTTGGAGAGAGCTTCTGAAAATCAAAGCTGTAACAGTGGTGATCCGTCTACAACCAAAGACATACAGAGAGAAATCCATGAGAGAGGAGAGAACGCAGAAAAGCTTTTCTACACCCACATGCAGTTGCAGAAAATAGACCTGAGTGCAATGCAGACCCAAGATCTGTTTTGAGTGGTTCTCACTTTTTTTTCTAGTGTGAAACTCACCTAACTTTCACACCGCTTGTTCTTACTATCACTACCACTCACCAGCTAAATTTAAAACCTACATCTCTGTCTGTCTGCAGTTTTATGCAAAGGGGTTTCAGATATGGTGAATTCACACTACGGCCGGGCAATATGTCTTTACATGAACATGGTAGCACCATTTCTCAGCCATGATTCTGCCTGAACTTGTTTTTCTAAATCTCATACATTTGAGGATGAATGGTATGTGATGTTGTGCAGAGGATGTCCTCCCAAAAAGCAATAAAAGAGGGTGAGAATTCTGATCCAAAACCAAGAAAATGTCCACAATGTGTCAGATAAATTAGATGCTCTTCATTGGCCCTCCTTCAAATGACTTGAGTCTGATCATTAGTTTAAAAGGATGACATCAAGATGATACAACACCCCCTCTTCAATCACAATACATGGCCTATTTCGCTCTGTTATGCACACTAGGTCTGTCTACCTGCCAATCAGGTAAGTGGGACTGTTCCTGTCTGAATCTTCCACTGTGACGCAGAGCAGGCCCAGCGGGTGTGTCTAACTTTCACGGGGGCCGGTTCAGGGCTACAGGCTGAACTTAATCTGCAATTAAAAGGCCTTCAGACGCCAAAGTGATTGGAGTGAATTCAAATACAGTTTGACCCACTTCCGGCACTTCACAGCAAGTGCTCACAGGCGGTTAAAGCCACTGAAATGTGTTTAAAGATTGGAGAAAAATCACTGTTTTGAAAATGACTCCAGAATGAGCTGAATAAAATGTGCATTTTAATGATCTGTGTTGAATTATGAGAGCAATTTAAAACTCATAAAAGTGAAGATATACATTATTTTAACTTAATCTCTCATTTAAAATTGATTTTGTTTTGTTATAACTCTCAATTTTGCTTCATATGCTGCTTTTTCAACCCACTCTTTCAACAACTCAAAGCCGTTAACCTACCGCTTTATTTCCACCAAACTCGTATATATCTAAAACTTTGGTTTGAGAAAAGAAAGTGTTGATAAAGTTTAAATGTTACTCCAAAAGAATACCTAAAAACGGACACAGTGTGGACAAATCTTAACTGTCCACACTGACTGCTCAGCAGACTGAATCATAAATCAAACGCTCCTGCTTCAAGATAAGTTGACTGTTTCAATACTTCTGTACGTGCTCTGATCTCTCACTGTATTTACTTCTCTATTTTTATTCTTTTCTTTTCAAGCAAATACCTTTTTAAACAGTTGGCCTCACATTAAGACATCCAAACTTTAAAACATATATTTGTTTAAGAATATCAAGTTTATAGTTATCACTAGGACAACCAAGTGTCACCATATTTAACAACACTACAGTTGACAACATTGTACTGTTTTATAATTCCATACAATGAGTCACATCTTAATGTTGCAGAAACCCAATTGTTAATAACATATGGATGGATGGATGGATGGATGGATGGATGGATGGATGGATGGATGGATGGATGGATGGATGGATGGATGGATGGATGGATGGATGGATGGATGGATAAGTCAATTGGTGGATGTATGGATTGATTGATTAGTGAATTGGTGGATAGATGGGGTGGATGGATGATCCATCATGAATCAATCATGATTGGTGGATGGATTGGTGGATGGATGGATTGATTGATTGATTAGTGGATGGATAGATGGATGGATGGATGGATGGATGGATGGATGGATGGATGGATGGATGGATGGATGGATGGATGGGATGGATTGATTGTTTTGTGGATTTTTGGATAGATAGGGGACAGATGGATGTATTGATGGATGTATTGTGGATGGATAGATGGATCCATCATAAATCAATCATGATTGGTGGATGGATTAGTTGATTGGTAGATTGATGGAATGGTGGATTGGTGGATGGATAGAATGATTTTTTTAATTGGTGGATGGACAGATGGATCCATCATAAATCAATCATAATTGGTGGATGAATGGATTGGTGGATGGACAGATGGATCCATCATAAATCAGTCATGATTGGTGGATGGATGGATTAGTTGATTGGTAGATTGATGGAATGGTGGATTGGTGGACGTATAGAATGATTTTTTTTAATTGGTGGATGGACAGATGGATGTATTGGTTGATGCATGTGTTGGGTTGGTGGATGGATAGATGTATGAATTGATCAGTGGATGGATTGATGTTTTGATTGGTGGATTGGTGGATGAATTTGAGGATTGATAAATGGATGGATTGATTATTGGATGGATGGATGGCCTTTGATTTAGACTACTTTATTCCAATGGAGAGATGTATCTGTTAGAAACATGTGTTCAGACTAATGGACTCAGAAAAGTGAAGATATACATTTTTTTAACTAAATCCCCCATTTGAAATTAATTTTGTTTTGTTATAGCTCTCAATTTTGATCCATATGCTGCTTTTTCAACCCACTCTTTCAACAACTCAAAGCCGGTAATCCACCGCTTTATTTCCACCGAACTCTTATATATCTAAAACTTTGGTTTGAGAAAAGAAAGTGTTGATAAAGTTTAAATGTTACTCCAAAAGAATACCTAGAAAAGGACACAGAATGATGTGCATGATTTGTTATTAGCTCATGAGACTGAGCATGCAGTGGAGAGATGTATGTATGAGAGAGATTTAGAGAGAGAGACAGGGTTAAAATTATCCCCCTAAAGCCAATCCTCCTCAAGCTGATCAGTGTGCTGAATGGACTAACCAGCTCGGAGACTTCACGCTTGCAGGCAGGTAAGAAAACTTTTGTCTCTTTATCATGAAATACATTCACTTTCTTTCTTTTTTTAAATCAAACCTTTCTTACTTTAAAGCTTTAGTGAAGAGTTATCCTTTAATGCAGCAACTTTATCAATGAAATCTTTAACTTTGAGCCAGAGCTGAACTCCTCAGGTAGTTTTCAGTGACGCAGAAGATGTGAGTCATGTTCCAACAGACAGAGCTCCATGTTTATTATACTTTATAAACTCATCTGAAGTTTTAAAGAGGTAAAAACACTTTTCCCTCTTTATGATATTATAAAATAAAGTTATTCATTACGTTGCATAACACAGATAAGGATTTGTCTCAAGGGGCACAAAGATTATGTTCTTTGTGAGCTGTGTTTAGACCGCACAAACATAGAAAGTGATAATTATCTCAAATCTGCCTGAAACGTTGCTCTGGGAATAAAATATAGTCTTTAAATTAAAGAATTTGCACAGGAAACCTTTGACTTTTGAGATATTTCTATCAATTTAAAGAAAGGTCAGGCATGTAACAAAGCACATTAGGAACATTTTTGCAAAGCTTTTTTCTCAAGTAAAGTTTGCAGGGATCGTGTTATAAAACTGAAAGGCCACTTTCTTCCAAAACTGCACCTCGTGTCTGTCTGAATTAAGCCTCAGGTTTAAGTAAAGACATCCTGAACCTCCATGCTGAGCTGTTATGTGAATCAGCACTGATGTGGGAAATCTTAAATAACAGACTGCGTGCACGAGTTCTTTACCATTACTTGTTTTTATGTTCTGATGCAGCATGGAAGTGATCAAAGTAAAATCTCAGATCCTTTTGGTGGACTTGAGGCAGCCTCAAACCAGTTTGGAAATTAATTTCTGAAAGTAAATTAGCATCTGAAGTTTTTCTTAAATTTCCTGTTTTCTCATAGTATTGAGTTATACCCCAAACCCAACCCCCCCTGTCCCGTCTCTGCATGTGCCACACCTTCAGCCTTGTTTAAAAATTAGAGCAGTTTTGATGAGCTTTACATCACGTGCAGCTAAGATGTTGATGTGTTTGACATGTTGTCTTTAGCTTTCATGCGATCACCTTATGTGTTTGAACTGTTTGAACCTTTATGGGCAGGCATACATCTTGAAAAATGACTCAGTGAAGTGAATAAGTGAAGACAGTCAGATATATAGTTTTGACTAAGCTGAAAGTTTACAGTGATCTTTTGAGATTCAGGATATTGTGTCTGTTTCAAGAAGGAGTTCTTGTGACTTCTAGCATCAGACTTTTGTATCAAAATGACGTCTGCTGCTGTCGTTGTGCCATTTTGCATCCTTTTCCTTTTCCCTTCCCGTGCACCCCGCTGAGTGTTTGTCCTGGTAGTCTCTGCGGTGATGGGCTAAAGGCCACGTGCAGCAGAAGGACCTTGGTTTGACTCCTCTTTATTAGTTGCAGTGAAGCCAGAGAGAAGCTTACACGAGCTGAGGAACTGTGAGGAGATCCATCAGCGCTTAGACTACAAATCTACATCTTGATAAGCATGACTCAGGATTTGAGTCATGCTTGGACAGGACTGAGCTGGTGTGAATGATGGCATTAGAGTAATGACTGAACCGTGACTTTAAGTCTTGAGTTCAAGGAAGGTTGTCCATTTTTATATCATGGACCTTTGGAGCCCGATACACGAAGAGAATATGTTAAATTATCTAAATCAAGGAGATCCGGTCTGTAAAAGTTCTACAGACAGGAAGTCTGTCATTCTGGTCCAGCAGACCATGATACAACTGTAAGTTTTAATTTCTGTTGTTGCTCTCACATCAAACACATTACACCTGTATTTAACTGTGGAGCACCGTCTCTTCACAAAAGAGTGCTTCACATGCAAAACAACATACAAAGCCACATGATAGAGTAGAGTCAACTTCACATGAATCACATGAAGAGCCTTGTAAACTTCAGTGACAGAGCACTTCACAAGTGATGCAGTGCAGAGATAATTAACAATGGACTTTCATTATTGGCCAAACTCAAAAATACAGCAGAAAATCTGAATCTCTTTCACTGAGCTGTTGTTGTGTTTGACTTCTGACACCCTTGAATCTGTGGTGATAAGATAATATCTGATTAGGGTCTCTCTGTTTTACTCTGCACAGTCCAAACAATCGGTGAGAAACCAGATCCCAAAGCGCTGCCTCATGAGCTGGAGCACTAAGCCGGTGTATTGTCACGTTAGTTTGTTGATGTTTTGACTCCCTCCTCTTGAGCCGGAGAGCTTTCCACGGAATCACAAGCATGTCCAGCCGGGCTGCTGATGGTGACCCCAGACAGGAAGGTCTCTAATTGAAGCTGTCCCTGCGTCAACTCAGGCGTTGTTTTAACCTCAGGGTGACGGCAGGGCGCTGACCTTTAGCAAGGGGTTAGCAAGAATTTACTCATGTCCAAGTTCACAAATTCCCTACTCCTAAATAGAAAATACTGATGTTGTGTTGTCAGGATTATAAATCTTAACTGTCTACACTGACTGCTCAGCAGACTGAATCATAAATCAAACACTCCTGCTTCGAGATAAGTTGACTGTTTCAATACTTCTGTACGTGCTCTGATCTCTCACTGTATTTCTATTTTTATTCTTTTCTTTTCAAGCAAATACCTTTTTAAACGGTTTGCCTCACATTAAGACATCCAAACTTTAAAAACATATATTTGTTCAAGAATATCAAGTTTATAGTTATCACTGGGACAACCAAGTGTCACCATATTTAACAACACTACAGTTGACAACATTGTACTGTTTTATAATTCAATACAATTAGTTACATCATAATGTTGCAGAAACCCAATTGTTAATAATGGATGGATGGATGGATGGATGGATGGATGGATTGATTGATTGATTAGTCAATTGGTCGATAGATGGGTTGGATGGATGGATCCATCATGAATCAATCAGGATTGATGGATGGATGGATGGATGGGTGGATGGATGGATGGATGGATGGATGGATGGATGGATGGATGGATGGATGGATTGTGGATTTATGGATAGATAGGGAATGGATGGATTGGTGGATGGATAGATGGATCCATCATGAATCAATCATGATTGGTGGATGGATGGATGGATTGTTCAATTGGTGGGTGGACAGATGGATGTATTGGTGGATGCATGTGTTTGGTTGGTGGATGGATAGATGTTTTGATTGTTCAATTGGTGGATGGATGGGGTGGTTGGATGGGTGGACGGATGAGATGGATTGGCAGATGAATTGAGGTGGATTGCTGGATGGATTGGAGGATTGATAAATGGATGGATTGATTGATTATTGGACGGATGGATGGATTGATTGATTATTGGATGGATGGATGGATGGATGGACGGACGGACGGACGGACGGACGGACGGACGGACGGACGGACGGACGGACTGATTGATTGATTGATTGATTGATTGATTGATTGATTGATTGATTGATTGATTGATTGATTGATTGATTATTGGATGGATAGATCGATGGATTGATTGATTAGTTGATGGATGGATGGATGGATGGATTGATTGATGAGTTGATGGATGGATGGATGGATGGATAGATTGATTGATTGATTGATTAGTTGATGGATGGATGGATGGATGGATTGATTGATTATTGGATGGATGGCCTTTGATTTAGACTACTTTATTCCAATGGAGAGATGTTAGAAACATGTGTTCAGACTAATGGACTCAGTGAAGTGAAATAAAGGAGCACAGTTCTGTGAAAATGACTAAGGACCAAATTACTGACATCAAAATGTAGAAAAATAAAAGGCACAGAGGTGAAGTGAAGCCCCTCGGTGCATGTGGTACTTAGCAGCTCCACAGTGGAAGGCTGTTGACCCAGACAGCTCTAAACTGTAATTACACAAGCGGTCTGATGGTGAGGTGGGACTGGGTTCAAAAAGGGAATCAGTAGCTCTCTTTTATCCTTTCCTCAGTTCATTTAATTGAGTCATTGCCTGTTTTGTGCTCACAAGCTGAAGGTAAATTTGTGCTTTCTAGCCACAGTAGAACATTTTAGTTTTAGTGTTTCCACCAAAAGCAAAACTTCTCTAATTTCATCAGTGACGACCAAGTGACACTTTAAATTATACAGCGATTGGTGATGCTTTATGTGAATCATGCCCTCGAGGCCCATGTGAGGCGCCACGTGTTGCAGTAGGTGTATCGTGTCTTAAATCTCAGCTAATGTTGCTTTAAGAATCAGACAGCGGGGCTCACTGATGGATTAAAGCCCTCATGTGTTGGCATCAGGCACACCTCTCAACACCGTATTAAACTTAACTCAGGGTATGACCTTGGAGAAATAACAATTAAGATTTTATTCAAATGGATACAAAGACTTAATACCAGGGTGCTACTCTTGAAGGTTTAGCCTAATAAGCCAAAGTTAGTAGTCATATTAAAGATCATCAAAATACAACAGGTTAAAAACAAACTTCATCACTTCTTGAACATCTTAAATTCATTTCCCCTTTGCTTAAAGTTCTGAAAACTTTGGATCCTGTCAGTCCACATTCTGCACAACTGAACACGACTCTGGTCCCATTTTTGTCTCCCAAGAAAGAAATCAAATGAAATAGTGTGTAATCACACACATTACTGAGAAAAATGGCTTCAACTTTGTCAGGTTTGACAAAGCATCAGCACCAAAATGTCTTCTTTAGATGCAGAGAGCCAGATCGAAGCTTTCATCAGGAGAGACGCTGAGTTTCATTTATAGGCGTAGTGCACCAGACTTTCCCATTAATGCACTTTGATGCATTTCTTTTGCATGACAGACTGAGATTAGCAAAAACAACATAACAGAAAGAGGCCCGCTTCCAGCATTGATTTAAAAGAGTCTCTCTTTGAACTGTTCCGCCAGCAGGACTCAAAATGCACCTTTTTTTCTTGGTAGCACTAGTGCTCCCAACTTCAAAGAGTTAAGAGCACCTACAAAAATGTAGGGGAACCCATCTTCAATATACATATAATAACATTTCTGTTATTGAAAAACAGCACCGCCTCTGGGGCCAGGATTTGAAATAGGGTCTCCTGGCTCACTGTCCTTCCTCCATCCATCTCTGAACTGAGGCTGAGGCATCAAACGCCTCCAAAGAAGGACCCTCCTGAGGTCGCACAGGTTTAACTTTAAGAGCATACTCTAAGCCCTGAGCTCGGACACCGTTTTAATAAGGTCAAGTAGACTTTCAGTGGAAATCCTCATGCCTATTTTTGCTTTAGTCAAATATCTCTGAATAAAATGAGCAAACATTGTTGTCACAGCTTCTGGTTGTTTAATACAGATTACAGTTTGTAGGTTAGAAGTACATTTTAGTTGCTGAATTTGCCCAAAACTACTTGTACTAAATGCTGTGACTCACAGGTGGCATGTTCAGCATACTTTGAAGCCTTTTGATTGGATGCTTTATGTCACAGTGTGAGCAGCTTTTGTCTTTTTGTCTTTCTCTGGATGAAGTCTTTCTCTTTAACTCCATTTCTGTGCTAGCTAGTGAACTTGTAGAGACTAAAGTCCAAACAGGAGTCAGAATGCTCTCACGGGCTGTAACGTAAATCTGGGAGCTCTGACACATCACGCAGCAACACCTCCGGCTTCTTCGGTGCCAAAAGCGTCTCTTGGCTGTTTTATGGTGTGCCGAGTCACATTTAGATTGACATGACTCGACTCCCCGCCCAGTTTAGCGTCCAGTCAGAGCACCTGACTGGAAGGGAGGGAGGGAGGGAGGGGCTGACTCATGTGAAGTGTTGCGTGAGACAAGGAGGTTAGTTCAGGGCACTTCCTGGACAAATAGGAGGAGGAGCATCTCTAAGCTGTGAGAGGACACAGGGTGGGATGTACATCCCCTGAGCCTGGATAAGTGCCCCAGGCGAGGGGCTTTGATTGCCTTGAGAAGCTAAACATGCATATGTTTAGACACTGTACTTTGAATATAAGTTCACACAGATAACTCACATTAAAGAGAGAGTTTTTCACTACAGTTTATTATGTTTTACGACTTTCAAAGTGTCAGAGTAAGAATTTCACATCCCTAAAAAACACTTTATACTATGTGTAAATAACAGTAAAACAACATTTCTCAACTCTGATTGGTTCCCACTGAATTTAACAGAATGTTAAACACAATTCTGAAAATATATTATAACATATAATAATACATATGTTTATATTTGTGTAAAATGCCTCATAAAGTTTGCTGATATCTCATGCACATGTTCCCCGCCTGCAGAGATACATGTGACAACAATGGCTCGGCTTGGAGGCTGCAGGCTTGAGTTCCTCTGGCAGAGCAAGAACCCTGCAGCCAATCCCTCGTTAAATAGCATTACATCCAATCAATCCTATTAGTCTGTCACCCTTTAGTGGAGGACGAGAGGCAGGGAGATGTGTTGTGTTGTGTTGTGTTCGGTCTACAGTGAGGAAAAACATGAGCAGATACAGTTTTCAGATCCACTGATTTACAGCAACTTAAAGAAATGCTGTACAAATTATAATTTAAAAGAATAAAACTCATACGGTGGTTTACAGCCGTCTACCACCTCCCTTCTTGTTACCTCAGATAGATATTTAAGATATGAAACGCTCACAGTCTTTGTCCTTGGTGATACTCGACATGAAGCTGGGCTCTCGTGGCCCATGTGACGCCACGTGCATCAGAGCAGTATCATGTCTTAAATCTCATCGCTAATCGTTAATGTTGTCTTTAAGTATCAGACAGTGGGGCTCACTGACGGATTAAAGCCCTCTTGATTTGGCAGCATGCACGCTTTCTGTATGTCTCATTAAACTTCACTGACTGTGAAAAAAACAAGAATTATAAGATAGCAACTAAATTTGTATTCTTGAAGTTTTAGCTATAATGATCACAATAATGTCAAGTACAAAATATTTTAGAATTTATATAAAACAAATCTTTGCACTTAGGGCCTGTGTCCACTGACATGCATTGGCAGCGCCTGTTCTCTCTACATAGACACTGAGGTACAGAGTTTTCAGCACACAGTGTCCTAAGCTGAAAAACGCCCTCAGTGTCGGCTGTTTTTCGTCACCCACAGCGCTATGAATTTAAAATTGTTTCACTTTTGTGACATCCCAGCACTTCAATGTCATTTCTACCTTAAAATACTATCAAAACCCAGGAGAGGCCAGACTTTGGATATTAACTTTGTTGACAACAATGACGAAGCAGAACTTACTCATACTTCTATTTCAAGGGAGTAATTTCCAGGCCTGAGTAGCCTCCAACGTTCGGACATTATATATTTTATGATAATATATAATACTACATGGCAGTTACTATGTGACTTGGCATATTCACAAATAACTACTGTATCCATCTGAATCACACTGTTCTTCATACTGTGTATGTTTTGTTAAATAACCTGGTGCAATTTTATCTGTGCAATAACATACCTTATCTATTTATAGATAGAAGTGTACATAGTGTGTATACATCTGTAATAGTTGCCATATTTTATTTTATTCTATTGTATTTTATTTTATTTTATCCTATTCTATTTTATTTTATTTTATTCTATTTTATTTTATTCTATTTTATTCTATTCTAGTTTATCTTATTTTATTCTATTTTATTTTATTTTATTCTATTTTATTTATTTTATTCTATTTTATTTTATTCTATTTTATCATATTTTATTTTATTCTATTTTATTCTATTTTATTCTATTCTATTTTATTTTATTCTATTTTATTCTATTCTAGTTTATCTTATTTTATTCTATTTTATTTTATTTTATTCTATTTTATTTATTTTATTCTATTTTATTTTATTCTATTTTATCATATTTTATTTTATTCTATTTTATTCTATTTTATTCTATTCTATTTTATTCTATTTTATTTTATTTTATTCTATTTTATTTTATTCTATTTTATTTTATTCTATTTTATTTTATTCTATTTTATCATATTTTATTTTATTCTATTTTATTCTATTTTATTCTATTCTATTTTATTCTATTTTATTTTATTCTATTCTATTTTATTCTATTTTATTTTATTCTATTTTATTTTATTCTATTTTATTTTATTTTATTCTATTTTATTTTATTCTATTTTATTTTATTTTATTCTATTTTACCTTTATCATTGCTAATATTATTGTTATTATATTTTTTAACTATGTTAGTACATTGTTGTATTCCCCTGTCTCATGTTGTAAGCTGCTGTAACAAAAGAATTTCCCCCAATGAGAGACCAATAATGTATATCCTATCTTATCTTATCTTATAATCCTTTCCACTATCTTCTTGTTTTTTGTAAAACTTTCTTGATTTTCTTGAATAAAATATTAAGCGCGCAGAGCAATTTAAAACAGACTTACAGGCCAGGAAAGCACATGGTAATTGCAAGCACATACTGAAGTCCTACAGCAGAGGGAGATGAAGGAGAGGATTTATATACTGTACTCTGACACCATGCTAACCTATAATATCCTGTTTATTTGCCACAACTTTACATTCAAAGTTTGACCACTCTAATTTCTTACAGAGTCAATGTCACACGATGGTCAGTGCTGTAGACTGTTTGCACTTAATGGGAGGTTGTTTGATCGAGTGATAGGCTATAGAGGTAAGGAGCTTAGGGGGAAAACTTCCTGTGTGTCCTGAAATGTCTTCCTTTTGGCACCGTGTCTTGCTCCCTGGCTGACCCAATGAGCACATAGGCTGAGGGTAAAGCTTGTGCTGTGACACAATTTAAAAATGTGGGCCTTTTTTAAGTTTAATTCCAAAACTCAAGAAAGAACATGTTTGAAAAGGTACCTTCACATTTATTCGTTAGATGTTCTTGCTCACTTAAATACCTGTACACATATTTGACTTCCTTAACCACTCACAAACACAAGCGATATGGAATTATGGAAATTCAAGGAGTTCACTTTTTCGACTGACTCATCCATATTAACTCATCTACTGTATATAGTCAGGACGCCTACACAAAGCACACTGAAAAACACAATTACCTTTACGATGTGACATTTTGACTGTACACATCGCTGGGGAGGAAAACCAATTTCCCAGCAAGAATCTGACAGGTTGTGACGTGCAGGTGGGCGCAGTTACCCAACATGTGCTCAATATTCTATTATTGTAGGGTATGAAAATTACAATTTGGTGCTAGCTTCTTCTTCTTCTTAATTAATGCACCAACGTCAAACTTTATCCTGGGATGCATCCCCTCTCTGACTTTGTGTCTCTGTTCTCTGATTAGTCCTGCTGTCCGAGGGTGGACGAGGGCTGGATTTATAAGACCCATTGTGTGAGAGACTGGGCTCCTCTGGCCCTCCTGTGTCTCAAATGAAAACCAGCTTTCATTAGATGAATTCCTTGCTGTAGCTTTGGGGGCAGTTTAATGGGCTGTTGTTTTATTACTCCACAGTCTGCTGAAGTCTTGATGACCCCCCACCGGCCTCCCCCTTAGTTCTTTCTACCTGTCTACCAGCGTCACTGAACCAATGTTGCAGTCTGATGGCTTAGTGCTGACAGGAAATGCTGATTGCAAGGGAGTAATTAGATAATTGGGGATTAATTGTTGATGAGGTCATCGTTCACTCACACCTTCTTCTCTTTTTTATGGCTCTAAACAAATGTGCAGTTTCCAACACAACTGCTAGAGGCTAAATATATTAGAATAAATGTTCATTTATTCAGAGTTCAGTCTCAACCAAGAATTATTTCCTTCAATTTTCAATCCATCCAATGCAAGGTTGAAGCATCTTCATAACTTCCATTGGGAAAGTGCTTTGTTTTTTCAACTAACTGGGCTTCAAGCTGGAAATTAGACTCAGTAAAAAGTGTGTTTATGAAACATCAAAACTTCTTTGCTCCAAAACAGTCAAACTTGTTGTTATAATTATTCCTGCGTTGCTTTTTAACATCCTGTTTTTCTCTCCTCTCCGTCTCTCTTCAAAGGTAAGAACACTCTGGGATCAGATGGGTCGTTAGAAGCCAAAGATAAAGGGATTACTCTTGGCTGTTGAACACAGGAGGTCCGCAGTGCCAAGAGGGATCATCTGGCTGGTTGAGGCCTAACACTTCTTCCCAGAGACAGCAGAAGGACCTACCCAGATACATCAGCTCTTTTAACTCGCCATGGAGCCAAGACACCTTTTGTGAAACCATAGGATTGTCTTCCATATTTGGCAGCACCCTTTGGGTGGTTTGGTACACTGCCTTGGATTTTGTGCCACTTCTCCTCTCTAAGGGATTCGTGCCGTTCTGGAGGAGATATTATCTTGATTGTTGATATGTTTCTTCCCAACACCTTTCTGTTCAGTGCATATGAACTCCATTCATGGTGTTCGTCACAACAGAGCTAAGGCCTGGGCGGACCGTCACTTGTCAAGGAACAACTTGGACCTTGGCCAAATATGGCCAGAGACGTCAGTCCTCTGAGCCTCATGCCTTTCTCTGCAAGGCATCAGCAATGGATCGGAGCCTCTCTGGGGTCTGTCCTCCCCGTCTTCCCACTACGCTCTTTAATTGTCTACTACTTCCTGTCATGTGCTGCTGCAACCGGCAGCTTGCCTGGCATGGATCATGACTATGGCATTAGCCCCAAATTTGTTTGCACTCCAATTCCCCCAGATGCGGACCCCAGCTGCTTTTCCCCTCCCAATGTGCCCCATGGAACGAGCAGCAACGGCCACAGTAGTGACCACAGCGGTGGTAGCCGGCGAGGCATGATGTCCGATGAGGCCAAAGCCACCATCTTGCACCTGCGCGAGAGCCTTGTAAGGCAAAAGGAGACTATCCTGGATCAGCGAGAGACCATCCGGGAGCTGACCGCCAAGCTCACTTTGTGTGAGGGCTTTGGAGGTCACCACAGCACCGGCCACCATGATAACCACCATGACAATCACCACGATAACCATCATGACAACCATCATGATACACATGACAGCCATCACGATGACCACCACGGGCATCACAGCACCCACCACACGCCATCGTCCTCACACCACGGGCCGTTCCACAGCAACGATCACCACTACTCCCACGGCAGTCACAGGCCGGACACCCACCACAGGAAGGGCTCTACGTACGGAAAACACAGCTCCTTCTCCCCAGAGCAGACGGGCAAAACGTTACAGACTCTGAAGGAGAGGCTGGAGAACTTGCAGGTGAGTGTTGGAAATCTGCAGTGCACGTTCTGAAAAGCTGGCCCCCCGATGGGGATTAACCTGTAAAACACTGTACTGTACCTTTAAGAAGCCTCAGGGGTGGATATGATAAAAAATCAAAATTGGATCAAATTAAATGAACAAAAGCAAGCCATTGGGCCCATCAGGTTTTTCTTATTTTCTAAAACATACAATCCAAAACTCATTCTGGCAGGCTGAGTCTGGCGTGCACTAGTTTGAAATTAATTAAGTACCACTTTTAGGAGAGTTTGGAAGAATGAAAATGAAACCAGAAGGCTGTTGGACAGTCCAGTCTTCCTGATGTGGAAGCCTTACCACGATTCAGCCAGATCAACTATAGACTGTGTCTTTAAATTCAGACACTGGTGTTACAATTCGGTCCTTTTTATGTTTTGTTTCTAAACCATCAGTTTTTCTGCAATCCAGCTGCCAAAAAGAAAAGAAAACAATATAGAAAATGAAACCTCCCTGAGGGATGTCGAGGTAATTTCTGGAATACAAATAAGAAACAAGAGATGGGCTTTTGACATCCTGTAATTAGGATGTTTTGAGTGATGCTAGGAAAGATGCTCTAAGAGATAAACTCCTGTCACATGCACTCCCCAGCTTTGAAGTTAACAGCTCTTAGCATACAATCTCCAAGTTGTCAAATGCTGAGGTTTTGCAGAACATACCAATGCACAAGGTTCTCCTTAGTGTTTTTACTTGAGCTGGATCTAATGTATCGGCAGTATTATTTCCTGCTTAGAAAACTGCTTTAAGTGATCCAGTAACGGCGGTCTGGGGGTGAAGAATAGTTCAGATTAGACAAGAGGACTGGGAGGTAAGGCCCAGTGTGAAACAGAAAAGCAGCACTCTGATTAATTTCAACCAAAGCCAAACAAACGATTCATATGTATTGAATCTTGTTATGATTTGTAGAAGATTCAAAAGATCTCAGAGGGTTAAAGTTGGGGTCCAAGTTTTTTCACATGTTGAATGGAGGCTTGGTCCTGCAACAACACCTGGTGTCTCTGGCAGCACTAACACAGCAAATAGTGAAACAAAGAGAGAAGGCTACAGTCAAATAAATATCGCACTTTATTGACGTTTAGTGATGTTTCTGCAAAGTCAGGCTGAGATGTCTGTAGGGAGGCGGAAGCCTATCAAGGGTTTGACTTAATTGGGATCATATCCTGCGTCACTACAGGTCACGAGCTCAGCCACCGCATCAGCTGACGGTGACGTTAGCTGCCAATGTACTGTAATGCTAATCCTTGTGGTATTGTTTTTAAACCACACTGGAATGATATCTTTGATCAATTGTGCATCAAGTGCTGAAATTATTTTAATTCCTCTTAATTGTAATGAAATATTTTAGTGGTTTTGTCATTTAAAAATTGGAATTGGTTTCTCAAATACAACCACACCTCTAGAAGCTAATATCTCAACAACAATGCTCACATTAAATATTTGCTCTGAGATGTTCGATTCGCTCTCCTGGATATCAGTGGCCTGAGCTCAAAAGGAAGCTGCCCAAAGTTGATTAGCCTTCACCCGTACCTTAAACAACCTGTATCCAACCATCACATGACAGAGCCAGGGAGGTGAACTAAATTAAGAACAGGGACATTAAGATCGAGGGTGGAGGGTAACAGATCTCCTGTTCAACAAAAACAGCTTTTGTTCATTGTCCTGATTCGTTGCAGAAAGATTAAAAGATCGCCTCCATAAGAGGAAACCAGCCGTGTAAAGCAAGTAAAAAAAAAAAGCTCTAAGCATCAAAGTATAGGCGTTTTAACTTTTGGAGGTGTTATTGTCCTGCAGCCTCACATGTGTGATGATTGTGGCGTCACATTGTGAGACTAAAACCCTGCTGCCCTCTGGTCTGTGAAAGCCTCAGGATTGGTGCAGGTGGTCTGAAAGCTCAGTGAAGGTGCTCCCAGAAATCCTGTTCAATCCCCTTCAAAGGTGTGAGACAATACCGAAGCCTTTCCGTCACTCCGTCCTCTAAGAGGATGTCTACACCACCAGCTCCTGGCCACACACCAAAGAGCACTAGCCAGCCTCACCTTCAATTAGCCTTATCTCCTCTGACGAGGCTATTAATCGTGGCGTGTGCTGGCAGGGAACAAGGCAGGAATTGCTGGTGAGGAAAGGAAGCAAGAAAGAGAAGGGAGGAGGAGCAGTAGGGAGGGGTAAAAATACTCCATAGCAGCTCCTGATGTCTGATGTAATTCCTCTTTATTCACTCCATAACACTGACATTACAGCAAAAACCTCCTGACTCTGAGTCATTTACTTTAAACTCAGATCAGATTTGACGGCTCTGAAAACATGACAGTGACCTTGACATGTAGCTAACAAAACAATCCTTTCTCATGGCCCAGCTTCAACCTTTTACTGTATCAAACAACTCTGTAATCAATCCTACCTGTCCTGACATAAACTGAAGAACAACCTTTAATTAAATATAGTTAAACCAGAGGTTTAGTGAACAGCATGCACAGTGCCCTCGTTCAGCATTATCTAATTTGAAAGCCTTTTGTTAAATTTATTTTTTTAGCTGTCTATTTTGATTTTTCACAGCTCAGTGTCTACAGTACTTACCATCTATATAATGAAAAATAAATAAATTATTAAATTAAAAAAGGAAATAAAGGAAATACATAAAATAAAATAAACATTTCTATATGTAGGCCTAAATTAAATATATAAAAAAATATATAATTATAAAAATAATAATAATATTTTTTTAACCATTTATTTTTATTAGTATTATTTTATTTATTTTTTGTTAAAAATTTATGATGCACTATGAATGTGGATTTCAAATGTTAGCATTTGTAATTTGTTGCCATTGTTACTATGATCATTGTCTTTAAAATATATTACATTATATATATTCAAAATATCTGCAGGATTAAATAAGGATGCTGAAGATGAAACTTTGCCTTACTTTATATTTTATTTCAGACCCATATGTCAGGAAAATGTCTTTAGCCCAAGCAGCAACCTCCAGCCGCGAGAATTGAAGCCAAAGCTGAAGTGTAAGAAACTGTAGTTCATCGAGTGTCCACTTGAGGCTGGCTCTGGAAATCACATACACACCCATTCAAATAGACGATCTTTACAGCAGAAATAAACATGTTTACAGCCTGGTTCAAAAAACAAGGGACTTCGTTGACAGGCAGGAACACTGTAGCTGTTGGCAAGGAGGCTCAAAGCCCGCCTCTTTACGTCACACTAGCTCAGATGAAGTTAGGTTGAGTTCAGCATTTCCAATATGGCTGCCGCCAATGATTGGCTTCAAAACAGCGCTTCAGAAACAGATGGGTGACGTCACGGATACTACGTCCATTAATTATACAGGTTTTACCTCACCTTACAGTCGGGCCGGGACTCTTTCCTGCGGATTGATTTGACGAGTGATCAATTTGTCTCTGGTGTTGCTCAAGTTAGTGACAGTTAATAACCATTGTCAGGGGTTTTGACCAATCAGAATCAAGCGTCTCACATAGCTGGAGGATCAGTTGGTGGTCATGTCGGTCCCTTCCTGTCTGACGTGTTTTTGTGTCTCCAGGCCAGAAACTCGTCGAGCTCGTACTCCAGCTCGCTGAGAGAACTCCTCCAGAGGAAGATCACGGCGCTGGAGGAGCAGCTGCACAGCTACTACCGAGATCACCATAACGACCACCACGACGACCACCATGACGACAATCACGGCGACCACCACGACAGCCACCACGACGATAACCACGGCAGCAGCCACCACGACGACCACCACGACGACCACCGCAGCAACGGTCACCGCGAAAACCACCACGACGACCACCATCGAACGGGTCACCAAGACAACCACCATCGCACGGATCACTATGACGACCACCACAACAACAACAACCATCGCAACACTCACCATAGCAACAGCAGGCCCAACCACCGCAATACTCACCACAACACCGGGCGCCACTACGACCACCACTACTACAGCCGGCACAACAGTCACTATGGCAACCACCACGGCAACCACCACAACGACCACCACGACGATCACCACGACGACCACCACGGTTACCACGATGATCACCACGGCAGCAGCGAACATCACGAGGACGACCACGGGCCCGGCTACCACGACGACCACCACTACGATCACCATGACGATTACCACGACACCGGTCACCATGACGACGATCACCATGGCGACCACCATGAAGACCACCATGAAGACCATCATCCACGGCGACTGTCCTTCAACGCCAAAGAGACGAGCCTGCAGGGACACAACAAGCTGGAGACCGTGCTCAGCCAGATCCACCACACACACACTGACCACGGTGAGAACACACACACACACACACACACACACACACACACACATTTTAAGTATTTATTCATATCCACTTAAATAGAAGATCAGTTCACCTTCACAAATGGAGACAGTCAGGTACAAAGTTACTCACAAACATAATCATCGCAGCACATTAAACAGCAGCTCACAAGGAAACAGGAAGCAGCGATTCCTCGTCCAGATGGAACGGCTCCCGATCACAGCAGAGACTGAACAATACCGGGCCAGCTGCTTAGCTCTCCTCTTAGAGAGGCCGGCCATCTGAAGGCCTCGGATCACCAGCCTGTGCACATGGCCCAGGCTAAACATGAGCAGTTTCCACCGGTAGCCGAGCTGTACGAATTTTACGTCTTTCGTAAAGAAGGCCTCCTATAAGTCTGCGACGAGGACTGTAGTCTATGTATGTGGGGCGCTTAGACTGCTAGGCCACCAGCGCCCCTGGGTCATGGAAGATTTAAACACAGATGAAATCTCCTCTGCTATTAGGTCCACTATCCTGCATGCCGGAGGATGTACAGCCCTCTGTACACATTGCAACCATTGAGGATTTGGGGCATGGTCTCAGTGATTTGATCAGTCCCATGGTGCAGACAGTAGTGGGCATGAATGTTAGGGAACCAGATGGAAAGGTTCAATTTAGATGGTAGCACCTGCAGTCTAGCTGGCAGTTAAACATTTTCCACTAAAGCCTGCTGCTTGTACAAGTTAATAACCTGAATCTCAACTGTGTCTCTCCAGGAAACCACAAGAAGTTAAAGAGTCCCAACGCGTTCCTGCTGGACTTCCCCATGAGGACCAACTACATGTACGCCCGGATGAAGCGGTCTGTGATCAACGAGATCTTTGCTCTGACAATGTGCCTGTGGATAAAGGCAGGAGCAGGTCCCGGACTTGGTACTCCAATATCCTACGCCGTACCTGGACAAGCCAATGAGCTGGTGTTGATCGAATGGGGAAGCAACCCCATGGAGCTGCTGATCAACGACAAGGTGAGAGCGATGCAATGAATTAGACTCTTAAACTTTATGTGTAGGCTTTAAAGTCTTAGGTGTTGTCAAACCAATTACAGTCAGTAGCAAAGCTGCAGCCCTCAAATAGCGGTAAAAAGTCCAAACAAAAGGTCATGGTTCAACCAAGGTGTCTATCATCACAGGCTTTAAAATAGTAGACATGATGCAAAGGCCAGGGCGTCTTCGTTTCTTCAACTATCTCCCACCCGAAGAACTCGACCTCTAACTCACTTCTGAAGATCAGTGACGCGTCAGCAAGATCAACTTTTAATGCCAGGACAAGATTTTGAAATGTACTCACTCAGCTTCTTACTCTCCTAAATGATCCATTAGTGTATTAGACACTTAATCTTCAGTTCTGTGAAAGGCTGATTCCCTAGACGTAAAACAGGAAAACAGATGTTTCAATGCCCCAGCACTGTGTGCTCAACAACAGATCAACAAAGCAATTAATCTGATTATAGTAATTGATTAGCCTAAATGTCTGTAGTAGTGACATTAACAGGAGGTGGGGGACTGACGTAGCTCTTTTGTTCTAGTTGCACACTTGGCAGGCGTCTGACGGATCAATGACGTGGATGAAAAATGGTTTTCATGACTTTTTCTTCATCAGTATGAGAGAGCGCAGATTCTCATATTGCCCTACTTCTCCAAGCTTCTTTAACAAGCACCTGTGTTTAAATCATTTGGAGAAGTACAAGAGAAGTATGGTTTCTGTGTTGGTGCTCACCTGAGCTCAGAGCTGAGGGTGGAGTCAGAGCTTTTATTGTCTCTTCTCCACCATGGTGACGTACTCTGAGTTGTGAGGTGAGGTCAGGCCTCGATTATCACGGTATCCAATCACAGGCTGACGAAAAGACGGGCAATGAAACAATTTCATTAGAGGATTGTGATTAACCCTCCTGTTATGTTGCGGGTGAAATTAACCCACTTTAAAGTTAAAAAAAAAAAAAAATGACTATATTGCATTTGTACTGTTCGGGTCAATTTGACCCGGCAGTCAGAGTGGACGCTAAAAGGGGTCAGAAGTGTCAAATAATAATTGTTTCTTAAGGATTGTGGGTAGAGCAACTTCTACCACTCTATAACCTAGGCCCTAATGTCAAAGTGGATGAAAGGCTAGCGGTATTCAGAGTCTCAGTGATCATGAGGTAGCAATTTACGTGCTCATTTTCCAAAAACACAGTGAGTAAAGGGGTGTCTTCCTTAAATGAGGAAGTAGAAGTGATGGGCGTGAAAGTCCTCCCTGTATTAAAAACTGATCCATTAGAAGGAGAAGTGGTGACCTTACTGAAGGTCCTAACCAAGAATCAAGCTGAGCTAACTATAGCTGTTAGCTTCACATTATAGAGGCAGAGACACTGATGTTTAGCGAGGAGCAGCTTCATTCATTTTTACTTTGTAATTAAGTTTGAAAACACTGATGCAGTCACATGATGCAGATGACTCAGGTAATGTTTTAAACCTTGAAAAACAATAAGGAGCCTCACCCCCTAAAAAGCTGAGCTCCTAGCAACACTTCTCAGCTAGACTTTCAGAGAGACACAGGTTCACTATTACCTGTTCCATCTGTTTCTAAGAGAACTGAATGAATCCTTCCCTCAAACAGTGTCACGATAAGGAACATTGAGGAGGACCCATGCGTAGAAAAGAACAAAAAAGGAACAAAACTTGTCAAAGAAACTAGATTCAAAAGGAAACACTAGGATAAAAGAAACTCACGGTTGGGGCGCTAATGGCCTAGCGGTCTAAGCGCCCCACGTATCAAGGCTATAGTCCTCGTCGCAGAGGTCGCTGGTTTGACTCCCGGCTCTCTTCAGCTGTCCTGTCAATAACGGCAAAAAAGCCCAAAAATGAATACAAAAAATTACAAAATAAAAAAAAGGAAGCTCATGGTGAACACAAGGACGACTTACAATGATCCAACACAGGACAGGGGAAACAGAGAAACTGCATACACATAGTAATTAACACAGGTGTGAACACAGGTGGAACTAATCAGGGTAATCAAAAAAGGAGGGAAACACAGAAGGACAGAAAGTAAAACTAAAGTGGAAGCACAGGGATCAAGAACTACAAAATAAAACAGGAAACACAAGAAAATACACAAAGGACTACAACACAAGAAGGGTTTATATAATACTTTATTGTGTCAATGTTATATATACATGATATACATTACTTACAGGTTTGAACATTTTTGACACAACACTTTTTTTTTTTTTTGACATTGTGACCCTCCACCCATACAGAATTGGAAAGTAAATTATATAGAAATGAAAAATAAATAGAAAGGGTTATCTAAAGATAATCAAAACACAAAAATTGAAAATACATAAATTCATATATAAATAACCCAATAGAAAATAAATATACATATATATATATATACATATACACACATACATACATAGACATACACATACACATACATATGCATCTATATACATACATAGACATACACATACACACGCACATACATACATATAAGGGGCATAACACAACATTTTCTTTTTTACAGGCACATAACTTTATATTCATTGATATCCTGTCCTTGCTTTGAAAGGTAGCCATCTTTTTTCAAGTAACTTTTCATTTGTATTTATTCTATAGGTTACTTTTTCCATTGAGTAAAAGTTCTCTACTGTTCCTAACCACTTGAATGCACTTGGAGATTCCTTTTTTTTCCAGTTTCTACACAAGAAGGGTTTAGGATAACTTATAACACAGAATAAACACGGCGAGGAACCAAAGCGTGAAACACAAGGGAATCTACAAAATGAAACAAAGATAAAACACAAGGACAAATCCAAACCCAAACAAGATCAACTCATGACAAACAGAGTAAACTCTGACAGAAGCACCGACTCAAGGTTATCTGCAGCTCAGTGGGCAGCCTCCTGAGATCTGCTGTGTTTGCTTAAGAGCTTTAGAGGAACAGATTTACACTCCCGAAGCCTTACCACCATGTGGTGACAACTTAAAGTAACGCTGAATCATTTGATTTATACAAAAACTTCAAAAATGAGAATTTTATAGACCAAAATATATTTTTTGAGGGGTACATTTGTTCAAATTAAATTGTATTAAATGCCTAAAGAAATCTGTTTTACTTGTAAAGATCAGCACTTAATTAAAACACTGTTATGTTATTGAATTGTGGGCATAGGGCTGAGACATTTTTCAAATCTTTGTCTGTCTCTGTCTTCATTTTCGTTCAGGCGGTGACTCTGCCGATAACCATGACAGACGGGAAGTGGCATCATGTGTGTGTGACGTGGTCGACACGCGAAGGTGTCTGGGAGGCCTACCAGGACGGGGTGAAAAAAGGCTCAGGGCAAAACCTGTCAGCCTGGCACTCAATCAAACCAGGAGGGACCTTCATCCTGGGCCAGGAACAGGTAAGACACAGTCTGCTTTAGAGAAACTTAAGATAGGCAAAGTATGAGTCATGTTCATCACAGCAGAGATCCCAGATCCCTGATTTGGATTCCCTGAGTAGACTTAGTAGATATCCCTCAGCAGGTGTTGTATTGACAGATCCTGCTCATATGTGTCCACGTCTCCTCAATCCTGACCTTGTTCTCCTCTTGTCCTCACAGGACACCATGGGAGGCCGCTTCGACGTCACTCAGTCCTTCATGGGCGAGCTCTCTGATCTCCAATTCTGGTCCAGAGTCCTGACGGCCAGTGAGATCCACGGCCAAGCGACCTGCGGAGCCCACCTCACTGGTGACATCATGTCCTGGTCTGAGGAGGCAGTGGAGCTCCACGGAGGACTCACAGAGTTCCCCTTCGACCCCTGCCACTTGTGACTGAAGCCCGAGCCCCACACCCGGAGCAGCGGCATCGTCACCCCCACATTTGTAATCACATTGCCACATCAAATAATGCTTGAGAAGTGAGGGACAGGAAGTTTGTCATGGATTTAAGATGAGGTAGTAATCTTTGTCGTGGTTTTTTCATCACATCGGTCTGCACAAAGTTTAATTACAGCAGCTCGGCCGTGGGCACAGAGAGAGCAAGGAGGTTATTTCATGCTTTTCCATCTCTCCGCCTGCTCCCTTCCTTTTTTCTGCTCTGACGCTCTCAGCAGGGCGATTTTGAAGGCTCTGAAGAGCACCAAGCTTTGGATTTAACGGCTGTGTGGTCAGGAGCGCGGCTGCTCTGAGAGCCAACACGTCTAATAGGATTTCATTCCATCAGAACAGGTCCAAAGGTTGCTTGTTGCTAACAGCCTGCCGCCTGCGCTAGCCTGTTTAGTTTGGTGTGTGAGCAACATTAACTTTACAGGCAGAGGAAGAAAGGCTGAGAGAACGGGACACCTGGAGACCTGGAGACCTGGACTATGAGGATTCATACGTATTAATCAGCTGTTGGCGCTTAAACATCTGCTAAAGTTTGTGGAGACAAAGGGATAACACTCCTGCAGGACTTTTTTTACAATGCAGTTTGAAAAAAAACAACCTTTGGATGCAAATTTTGCACGTTGTGATTTTGGCAAACTGTTTTATACCATGTAGTATTTCATATTGAAAACAATGTAATCTATGTGTGGCATTACCTTTTTGTTTATTCTGAGCAGAGTAAGATGTTTTAAACTCCCCCCCCTCCTCAGAGGTCAAACAGCGGCTATGGAAGAGCGCCAGGGATTCAATGTCAAACATGACATGTCACATGACGCATGACACAAGCAACCACCCACCTGACTGCATCATACAGAGCTGACTGTCCCTCAACATGTCACTCTGCATCTGATGGCTTACAGCGGGATCTACTTGCGAGCAACTGATCTGATCCTGCCTATTTCCGGCCAGCTCTAACCACATGACAGAGTTAGACACACACACACACACACACACACACACACACACACACACACACACAGAGGCTCAGATAAAGAGGTGAACAGAGACCTTGCTGATCTCCTGCTCTCTGTTTGTAGACGCACTTTCATGTTTTTATAACTAAGGAGGTTTTTGCACATGTGAACCACATGTTATATCTTTTTAATTATCAAAAGCATCATCATGGTATTTCCCACATTGTATATAAATAAGTACATAGCACTTTTTGAGCCATGTTTGTTTGTAAAGCACACTTTGGGACTAAACTTCCTGATTTATTCCTTCTTTATTGAAACCCTCTCTTCATCTCCAACTGTCCCAGCATCAGGGACACATTACCCAGACCGTTCCCCTCCACACTTCCGCCAAGACAACCAGCACTTTGAAACAAAGCTCCCCTTTTTCTTCAAGTAATAGTGGGCCAAATACATGTCTCTCATATAATCCTTCTTGTTTCTGACATAGACTTCAGTTCATTCATCTTCTTCTTCTACAGAAATGTGTAATCGTGCGGTGAATGTTGACATAAAAAATAAGACATACAACCTATTGCTTTAAGACTTGCTTGTTCTTGCCTTGTGTACATTAATGGTTAGGTTTTTTTTATGTGTATTCTTCTTGTCTGTACATACTTTAAGTGTAACATGTGATGAGTCAACAGTCCCTCCTTTATGTGTAAGCCAAAACTATTTACTGAAATGTAAAACTTGAAAGAGGCACTATAAATGCTGTCAAATATTTATAACTGTCAAGATTTTGAATAAAAATATTTAAAATATTTTATGATTTGAAAAAGACTTGAATTCCATGTTATTTCAACTAAATGCACTGAACAAGACACACCTGACAGAATACTGCAAGACAAGCTACCTATACAAACAACTTTTACAAAGTTACAATGTTACAATGTCATTTAGCAGAAGCTTTTATCCAAAGCGACGTACATACGAGAACAAGAACAACACAAGCAAAGATCTAGACAAGAGGAAACAAGATCAGTAAGAGTAACAAAGTGCTTCAAGTCCATTTGGGTGCAGGTACTGCCAAGCAGTGTAAAGGCAATGCACAAAAGTAAATAAGGAGCATCTACAATGAAGCAACCAAACCATTTAAGACCTTCCATTATCATCATCAACAATTAACATCACCGCAATAATGACCAAAGTACCAAGTGCTGTGTCACTCCAGACCTGAACACAGATTCCCAGAGTAGAGCAGGACAGTGTGAGTCAACTGTAACTGGAAGACATGATCTGCCACTGGGGACAACAGTGGAGAACAGTCTAGCTAAGTACTTAGTGCTTCCTAAAGAGCTGGGTCTTTAGCTGTCTTTTGAAAGTAGAGAGGGACTCTGCAGATCGAATGGAGTTGGACAATTCATTCCACCATTTAGAGACAACAGAAGAGAAGAGTCCAGCTAGTGATTTTGATTTTGAGGCCTTGTGTGCTGGAAGCACTAGGCGCTTTTCAGAGGCTGAGCGTAGCGGGCGAGAAGGGGTGCAGTAGACCTGGATGAGGGGTTCCGGGTGAACTGGAGCAGTTTTGGTGACTGCTTTGTAAGTCATGATTAGAGTTTTTACAACCCATACTTATGTGAATTATTAGAAGCAGTGGTCGACTCTGTTTTCAACAGCTTATGCTGATAGCTAGTGAGGAGGTTGGCTGATATATAATGCTGATATAGTTGTTTCTTTTTTTGTATTTGATAAAATACAACTAATTAATAATAATAACATCCATTATTGCATGCACATTTAAATCTTATATCCATGTTTATTTTAGCTGACAACATGATTTAGATGGCTTTTTAATTAATTAATTAATTAATTAAATAGAAATATACTCTGGGTTATAGTATATTTATCAATCAATCAATCTTTAGTTTACTCCATACTTTAACTTTCTTTTAACTTTGTCATGCTGCTATAGGCCTAGACTACAGGGGGAACTGGCACACTAACACACTTGGATCCTAGCTCACCCCCTTCCCCCCCAACCCCTTCATCACTTACTTTAACTCTGCCTGTCCCATTAAAGTTACTAACCATAGACCTTTCTGGAGTCCCAGAGCTCCATTGTCTCGTAGATTCCTCTGAGCTGTCATAGACGTCCTCCTGCTGTGGACGATCTGGACTCCAGCTGATACGGACGTACTGGACTCCAGCGGCAACAGCTTCTACGACTCGTCTCATCACTATCACCTCTCTCTCTTACTCCCCTCTATCTGTCTTTTCAGACCCAACTCAGTCGAGGCATGATGGCTGTCTAACATGAGTCTGGTCCTGCTGGAGGTTTCTGCCTGTTAAAGGAAGTTTTTCCTCACCACTGTAACTTGCTAAATACTGCGAGGTGCAATGCTCATGATGGATTAAGGTGGGGTCAGACTGAGTCTTACCCTGTCTTGAAGTTGGGTCTCTGTTCATAATTTGACATAGAGTGGTCTAGACCTCCTATGTTTGTAAAAGCATCCTGAGATAACGTTTGTTGACAAATAAAGATTGATTGAGTGTTGTCTTCTGTTCCAGTTCATCCCAAAGGTGCTCGATGGGGTCGAGTTCAGGGCTCTGTGCAGGCCAGTCAAGTTCTTCCACACCGAACTCATCAAACCAGTAGTACCAGTAGTATCCGTGACATCACCCATCTGTTCCTGAAGCTCTGTTTTGAAGCTAATCAGTGGCGGGAGCCATATTGGAAATGCTGAACTCAACCAAACTTCTGTTGAGTGAGTGTGACGTAAAGAGACGGGCCTTTGGCCTCCTTGCTAACAGCTACAATGTTCCCGCTTGTCAGTCAAGTCAGTCATGTCCTTATTTGGGCAAAACTCGTAATCTTAATACCTTCTGAACTGTCGCGTTATAAAAAAATTCACCCCCGCTAGAGAAATTAGCTCTTCAGACCGAAGCTGTGTTTTGTACCAGGCTGTAAACATCTTTATTAATGCTGCAAAGATCGTCTTCTTTGAATGGGTGTGTATGTGGTTTCTGGTGTTTCTGCAGTCAGTCTCAAGTGGATGCACCATGAACTGCAGTTTATAACCCTTCTGCATGGGCTTCAAATTTTGAGACCAGAGGTTCCCCTATTCCTCTGTTGGGACAATTTTGGAAGCAGAGCATTGTCTGCATTGTCCAAACGGTTTTGGTGTGTTGAAGCATTAAGATCGGGAGATAATCACTGGAGATGAGAGGCCTGATTTAAACATCTGAATTATATAAATAACAGGTGTGGCTTAAAACTTCTGTCCATATAGTGTAGCCTTAGCTGTTGTCCAATATTGGCTAAAGTGTTAGCAAACATGTTGTCCAACTTTGAAATACTGCATGATGTCCCTCTAGAGTTACACCATCCACTGTCTTCTTAGTTTCTCATTCATTAAGAAGCAATGAAATGATGAAAAACACTGAGATATAACATTATGATAAAGTGAATGTGTGAATAACTGCATTAAGGAAAAGGAGAACAGATGGTGATAGTGATGGTACATCCAGTATGGATACAAACTGAACCGTTCCAGCGTGTTTGCATATCAGAGCCAGGTCTGCTTTGCATGCAGCTGCACAGAAGCCTGTATTTTCATAGCCAGACTTTGCCACATCACTAAGCAGAGACACTCCAGGCTGCTCTTCTGTACCTGCTTAAAGAATTTGCTGAGTGAATTTTAATGATGTTTTTGAATTTTTAATGTCTAAGAGAAAACCTTTATGCCTGTTAAAAGCAATGAAACCATGGGAGTGAACAACGGCTCGGCTCTGCTGGTGGAGGAACAGGAAACATCAGATAAGAGTAATTTCTCTTTAGCATGACATTCTGTACTATAACGTCATATATGCATTTATATTCAACGTATTGATGATCAATTAAAGCTACTAATCTTTCCAGAGTCAGTATCATAATGCAGAAACTTAAAAGCTCTTCACTTTGAACACAGATCCAAGGTGTTAAGTGGATTTTTGGAGAGCTTGTTATTTCAGTATTTTTATATTCATCTTTTTTGTACTTTGAAATCGGTGAGTTGCACAGAGTGGGTGAAGTGGGTTTAACCAGAACACTGTTAATTCAAGTCATTGTTACACAACTTGACGGCCTAATTAATGAGCTGCTTTTTGCTGAGATGATATAATAATAGAAAATGTCCACTTAACCCTGAGTCCAGCATGCAGAGAGTTTCATCTTCATTTGCTGAAGTTTTAAAAAAAACACCTCTACTGCATGATTAAAAACTGAATATGTAAAATAAATTATAGGACTCAGCAACTCAACATCAACATTTTCTTTCCAGAGACGGTCTGGAGGTTCCTTAGAATAATCTGCAGACCTCGCTGCGTGAGCGTGGCTCATGTGTCGGCGTCAACACTTCAGCAAATGAAAGTGAAACTATCAGCATGCTTTGGTTCTGTTGGAGGTGAGTGAGAAAACACAGTCTGATAGTTTACTCCATGAGGGAACCCTGCACTATAACATGCAAAACTAACAGCTATGCAGATTGCAGATTTAGCCTACAGTGGTTAAGTTGTGCACCTATAGAGCACGTGGCTGTCTCATGCAGGTACTATGGAGTAGAGACAACAGAGTGTAGGTTCACATGTTTCATAAAAGAAAGCATGAAAAAAAAATCAAACACATTTATTGTTGGTCTTTTTGTGTCTCTGAGGGGTTTTTGTAGCTCTCTTTCTCATCATCTAGTGTCTCTTTCTGGTGGTTTGAGTCCTCTCTGGTTGTTTGATGTCTCTTTGTGGTTGTTTTGCATCTCTTTGTGGTTGTTTTGCATCTCTTTCTGGTTGTTTTGCATCCCTTTGTGATTGTTTTGTGTCTCTTTGTGGTTGTTTTGCGTCTATTTGTGGTTGTTTTGTGTCCCTTTGGATTGTTTTATGTCCCTTTGTGGTCGTTTTGTGTCCCTTTGGATTGTTTTTTGTCTCTTTGTGGTTGTCTTGTGTCCCTTTCTGGTTGTTTTGTGTCTCTTTCTGGTTGTTCTGTGTCCCTTTGGATTGTTTCGTGTCTCTTTGTGGTTGTCTTGTGTCCCTTTCTGGTTGTTTTGTGTCTCTTTCTGGTTGTTCTGTGTCCCTTTGGATTGTTTCGTGTCTCTTTGTGGTTGTTTTGTGTCTCTTTGTGGTTGTTCTGTGTCCCTTTGGATTGTTTTGTGTCTCTTTGTGGTTGTTTTGTGTCTCTTTGTGGTTGTTATGTGTCCCTTTGGATTGTTTCGTGTCTCTTTGTGGTTGTTTTGTGTCCCTTTGGATTGTTTCGTGTCTCTTTGTGGTCGTTTTGTGTCCCTTTGGATTGTTTCGTGTCTCTTTCTGGTTGTTTTGTGTCTCTTTGTGGTTGTTCTGTGTCCCTTTGGATTGTTTTGTGTCTCTTTGTGGTCGTTTTGTGTCCCTTTGGATTGTTTCGTGTCTCTTTGTGGTTGTTTTGTGTCTCTTTCTTGTTGTTCTGTGTCCCTTTGGATTGTTTCCTGTCTCTTTGTGGTTGTTTTGTGTCTCTTTGTGGTCGTTTTGTGTCCTTTTGGATTGTTTTATGTCCCTTTGTGATTGTTTTGTTTCTCTTTGGATTGTTTTGTGTCCCTTTGGATTGTTTTGTGTCCCTTTGGATTGTTGTGTGTCCCTTTGTGGTGGTTTTGTGTCTCTTTGTGGTTGTTTTGTGTCTCTTTGTGGTTGTTTCATGTGTCTTTTCCTTGGTTTAGTGTCTCTGAGATTGGTCGTTGTCCCTTTTTGGTTGCTTTGTGTCCCTCCTGTCTGTGTCTTTAATCTTTGTGGTAATCCTCATGTCTCTATTTGGTCATGTGTGTCTCTATTTGGTCATTTTGTGGTCATATATATTATGTTTTAGTGTTTTGTATCTCATTTTGTTTTCCTTTTATCTGTTGTATGTATTGTTCTTGTATCTCTGTGTCCCTTTTCAGTAGTTTTGCGCTCTTAATAATTGTTTTGTGTCTTTATTTCTCAGCACTTTGACACCTACAGTCTCAGTAATCGACCTTCAGTTGGCTCATCTTTTAAACTCACACTTCATGTAAAATATGCAGAGAGATGTTCTGTTTGTTGTATAGTTTAACATGTTGTTGTTGTTGTTGTTGTTGTCTCTCAGGCTGTGTGACTCAGTACAGACAGCTGGCTCATTACTTCTCTCTGCTCTGCTTCCTCCTCATCATCGTCACTCTGCTGCTGACTCTCTGCTGTGAGTACTTCAGGACTTTTTGACTTTTAATTCAGCTCCTCCAGTGGAAACAGGTTCATAGTCTTTTATATACCTTCTGTAAACACGCTCATAATGAAGGCAGACTGAATGTGCTGCTCAGCAACAGGGGACATAAACAGAAGGACTTGATGGTTATAATTCATGCTACTTTGAACACAGGAGGCGGTACCATGGAGAGAAAGAGGAGGGAAACAAAAACAGTACATTTTTTAAAAGGATGTATATTACATATTTAACAGTATATATGACAAGATATGATTCAGAGAAAGATAAAGCTAGCATTAAAGCTGCTGTGAGGAACTTTTAGCTTGCATCGATTCTGGCGCCCCCTTGTGGACAAAGTGATACCTCTTATCTCTTGTCCTGTACATGCAGAATAAGTGTCTACAGGCAATAACCTCATCCTGTTTACTTTTAACATTTAGATTTATCTTACAATGTGATTATTTGCAATGAAAACCGCCAACAAAGGGTGTTTCTAAAGTGAGATGTCAATCATCTGTCCTGACACCTACCCCCTCTGAGCAGTTTCAGGCATTAAAATGACAACAGAGAAGGTATCAGTGTTGTTGTAGATGGTCTTGTTTGCTTTTGAGGGTCATAAAGAGGCATCAGTATCAGGTTCAGTCTGTTTTTCAGCCAGTTAAAAACTCCTCACAGTGCCTTGAAATTATTATTATTTTTTTTTGTTTAAAGCTGCTGTGAGGAGTTTTTGAGTGGTTATGAAACAGGCTGAAATCAACAACCATGCCTCTTCATGACCCTCAAAATCAATCAAAACCATTAGAAAATATTTTAACAGTTTCTGTTTTATAATTTTTAAAGCCTGAAAAAGCTCTGAGGGGGTAGGTGTCAGACAAGGTGATCAACAGCACATCAAAGAAAAACCCTTTTAGTACTTTTTCTACAGCAAAATATTCTGAATGAGTAAAATATTTGACTATTAATTGGAGCAGAAGGAGATTTCGTGTCAGAAACATAATTAATTCAGCAACAATAGAGGTATCACTTCGTCCACAGGGGGCTCCAAAGAAAAAACAAACAGAAAGTTCCTCACAGGAGCTTTAAACAAAGAAAATTACACCCCCACCCAAAAACCAAAAAATAAATAAATAAAATGTTAAAATAAATAAGCAAATAGAAACAAAACACACACACACAAAAGCAAACAAACATGGAATTTAATCTAAATAGACATTAAGCAGATATCTTCACAGATAATATTAAAAAATGTTGTTTCCAGTCCACAACTGAGTTTAGGGTAACCAGTCATCAGAAGCCATGTCACGTTGTGTGTCCCAGTATTGAGGTTGTAATGATCTTTGGTTCTGGTGTTGAATGTCGAGGTCTACCTGCAGTTTAATTGGGACTATTTGCACCGACGGATTAAATCCAAATTGGGTTCTGGGTTACGTATCTGGGGCAGGCTAAAAGTGTTTGTGTGACTGAGTCAAAATAAACTACAGCGTGTGTGCACTGTTAACCCGAACAGGTTGAAATTACTCTAAATGTTTGTCCTAACTGATTACAAAAGAGTTTTTAAGTAGCAGAAATACAATTTTTTTAGTATAACTGAAATTATAAAATAATTAGTTTTCTTTCTTTTTTTTACTTTGAAGTTTCCCCAACTCAAATGTATTAATGACATGTTTTTATATTTTTAATTCATACATACTAGATGAAGCTGAGTCCATGTCATGGTTTGGTCCGTTTAGTTTTGGCCTTGTGTTTCATGCCTTGGTTCGTCATCCTTTGTCTCTCTTGAGTGTTCAGTGATCCATGTCTCTTCTTGTGTTTTCTTAGTCTAGTCTTTTTTCCTGTTTTATTTTGTAGTTCTGAATCCTTGTGTCTCTAGTTTAGTTCTACTTCCTGTCCTTGTGTGTTTCCCTCCTTTTGTGATTCCCCTCATTAGTCTCACCTGTGTCCTGTGTTCACACCTGTGTTGATGACTCTGTGTATTTAGTTCCTCTGTTTTCCCTGTCCCCTTGTTGGATCATTGTTAGTCTTCCCTGTACCGATACAGCGCATTGGCGTTGCCTTCTCTCGTTACTTTGCCACTTCGCAAAGCACAACCATTGTGGTTTTTCAAGTGTGTGAAGACCAAGAGGCAAAATATGTGTTACGGGTGTGAGGGTGAATCTAAAAGCAGCACACTGGAGCCCGGAGGAAACAGCAGGTAACAGTCTTGACTAACCAGGTAACACAAAGTCTGTTGAGATGCTGGATCTCCTCAGCAGGAATGCTGTGCAGCTTCTCAGGCGGCGAGGTGGCAAAGGCGCGCCAGGCTGGAAACAGATGAGGAGCAGGCAAATCTCTTGGTCAGGGACAGAAGGCTGAGGTAGTAACCAGGGCAGAAACAAGGAAGGAAGGAAGGAAGGAAGGTCGGGACAGGCAGGGTCGAAACCGGGAGGTCAATCTGAGGAGGAGTGCTGGAGAGTCTTGCATAGCAGAGAACAATCTGGCACTGAGTGAGCTGAAACCAGGACTTAAATACTGGCAGCAGGTAATGAGAAACAGGTGATTTGTGTTGGCTTAATGAGGAGAGTATGGTTCAGGTAAACGAAGGGAAACTGAAGGGTAGTGGAAATGTACTGGGCTGAGAGGCTGAGCAGGTGTGGCAGGTGATAACTGTGACAATATGAGTCCAATGTGGAAGTGCTAAAAACTGCAGTTCATCGAGGATCCACTTGAGGCTGGCTCCGGAAGTACAGGAAACCACATACACACCAATTCAAAAAAGCCGATCTTTACAGCAGAAATAAACATGTTTACAGCCTGGTACAAAAAACAAGTGTAGTCTGGATAGCTCATTTCTTGATTGACACACACTGGACCGGGGGTGAATTTTTTCATAATGAGGTAATTTCAAAGATATTGAGATTACGAGTCTTCCAATGAGAGGCACAGCTGACTTGATTGACAGGCAGGAACACTGCAACTGTTGGCTAGGAGGCTCAAAGCCCGCCTCTTTACATCACAATCGCTCAACAGCAGCAATATGGCTGCCGCCGCCGACTGGCCTCAAAACAGCACTTCAGAAACAGATAGGTGACATCACGGTATTACGTCCATATTTTATACAGTCTATGGAGAAGACTTACGTGGTGACGATGATGACATCATACGCAGCATCCCCCTGTACACAGTGGCGGTTCTAGACCAATTTTACTGGGGGGGCCAGGCTGGGGCCAAGGGTGTTGTCAGAGGGACACATTCAACCCTGACAAAAGAGACTGAGAAGGGCGAGGACCGGCTGAGAACAAACTAGCAAAACATCAGTGCATCCCTTAATACTAGACATATATACTACTGTGTACTAGATCAAAATGCAGACTGACAGCAGCTGTTTACACTCAACATGAGTCCCTTAGCTCTCTAAGGGACTGGAACCAAGTACCACATGCATGTGTTCCGCCTGTAACATCGGCGTGATACCGTAGCTTTTTTTATTGTATAATATCTGTTTGGTGTGGAGGGGGGGGCACAGGGGGGTCCAGGTTCAGCTTTACAGGGGCACTGGCCCCTTCCTAGAACCGCCACTGTCTGTACACTCAAAAGTTGTTATTTGGACACGGATATTAACTCAATACAATTGATCCACATATAATTTTGGATGATGTATATTTTGTTTTATCATGAGAGTTATTAACAATAATAAATAAGTAAACACACATAAGCAGCAGACATGAATTGATCATTTCTCTCCAGAATAATCGTCCCCATGTTTCCAGCAGGTGTCTGTCTGTCACAAATACAGATTCCTCTCATGATTTACTTTAGACTGAATGTCTTCATTCGAAGGTTTGCAGAGTGGATTAACTCTTTACATCTCATCTCATGGTTCTCTGCTCTTTTCTCCTCCTCACATCCTTTATTACCCTGTATCCATGGAAACGTTTGATGGGACATTGTGTGTGTAATTTTCTGTCTCTCTGGTGCGTCTGCTTCTGTTTGATACCACAGTGGTTCAGCTCACCTTGGTTTTCCAGACTCAGTCGACTCTGCAGGGAACTAAAGTGAGAGATCTGACGGACAAACTGGAGAAGCTCAACCAGTCGTACCGCCTCCTGTTTGACCAGTACCCAGCTCTGAACCAGTACTGCCCAGTCCACAACGTATCCACGGGGGGTAAGGCTGTGTGCATTAACGAATCTGTAAAACAGGAAAGATGATCGTATGGTAAAATGGTAAATGGACTGTGTTTATAGAACGCTCTCTCTCATCTTCTGACCCCTCAAAGCACTTTTGCATTACATGTCACATTCACACATTCACACCCTGATGGCAGAGGATGCATCAGTATTAACTACTCCCATTCACACATCAATGGCACAGCCACCGGGGGCAGTATCATCAATCAATCAATCAATCTTTATTGTATAATGCCACATCCCAATAAACGTTATCTCAGGACGCTTTTACAAACATAGGAGGTCTAGACCACTCTATGTCAAATTATGAACAGAGACCCAACTTCAAGACAGGGTAAGACTCAGTCTTACTCCACCTTAATCCATCATGAGCATTGCACATCGCAGTATTCAGCTAGTTACAGTGGAGAGGAAAAACTTCCTTTAACAGGCAGAAACCTCCAGCAGGACCAGACTCATGTTAGACAGCCATCATGCCTCGACCGAGTTGGGTCTTGAAAGAGGGATAGAGGAGAATAAGAGAGAGAGGGAGCTGTGATAGTGATGAGACGAGTAGTAGTAGCTGTTGCCGCTGGAGTCCAGCACGTCCGTATCAGCTGGAGCCGCCTATAGCAGCTCAGAGGAACCTATGAGGCAAGAGAGCTCAGGGACTCCAGAAAGGTCTATGGTTAGTTAACAGTAAAGGGTTAAGTGTCTTGACTCCTCGGCATGTAAACAGCAGGACCTGGGATCGACCCTTGACCTTCTGAGTGAGAGACGACTTAGGCTGCGTTCATAACCGCCTACTATACTAGAACTAGTACATACTGATTTGGCCAAAATGTAGTATGTAGCATGTGAACAAGAGCAAAATCTGCAGCCAGAACTACCCAGACGTCGTACTGATTCAGGAAAAGGTCTCAGTATGCATCGGACCAGTCTCCCTCTCACGTACTGTTTCCCACAATGCACAGAACTAACGTTCTGCTTCTTATTTTTTCCATATATGACGGTGGCACTCAGTTTTTAGGTGCTGTGAAAATTATTAAATTCCATATAAACCACTTCTTAACTTTTTAAATCATAAGTGATGCTTCAGAAGCAGTTTCACTATCAGCTCGGCTGTTGTTTACTTCCGCTTCCTGAAACCGGAAATCCAGCGACGCCTGACCCAGCATCCTGCAGGGTAGATCCAACAGAACTGTCAGACTACAGACTACCTTCAAATGCAGTATGTACTTCATACTGCATTCATAGGTAGTGTGTAGCAGGCGGTTTCGAAACCAGCCCACTCTACCCCTGAGCCACAGCTCAGTGTACAATCAGTTTGGTACTTTGTGTCACTTGCTGATTAAACTCTGGGAATTATTGTCAAAAACCGTTCAGCCCTGCAACTCTGATTTGCATATAGATGTGCAAAAATACCACAAACAGATAAGCTGTGCATTTACATTCAGATAACAAGAGAGAGAGAGATACCTACTGCTTTGGGCATGCTGCATTTATTGAACTGTGCTGTATGTCTCAGGTTACATGTAGAGTTGCATTAAGACAATTCTGCATTAGCATCAAAACCCTGCAGAGTATGTGTTTAAAGGTTTATCATATTCAAATGTAAATCCATTAACTCTGGACCTTTGTGTTGTTTTTAGGTCATTTGAATTTCCTGCATGACATGGCTTGAAATGCTCTTAAATACATGTTGTGGAAACATCACTTTTAGACAGTGGGAGCACCACAGAGTGTCACTGTGGGAGCTCTGTGTGCAGCAAGTAGTGATTTATTTTAATGAAACACGCTGTGACAAATTAATGTTACTGCAGAAAATGAGATTCTGTAATCCTGGGTGTAGAATTGAAATGCAGGCTGAAAAATAAACACCTCAAGCACATCTAGATCTGCAGTGTGAGAATGAAGGAAGTAAATGCAAAAACAACAATTACCAGAACAATTCAAATCTGAGCGCCACAAAAATATTTCTATTACCTTAAAACATCCTCATTTTGAAAAGCAGATAATAACACATTCATAAAAAATATTAAACTGTTTATTGTTTTATTCCTTTACCCAGAGAGAGCATGCAGACCGTGTCCAGACGGCTGGACGCCTCAGGGACAGAAATGTTTCCTGTTCAGTCAGGACAGAGCTGACTGGATCAGCAGCCAGTACCACTGCATGACACTGGGGGGCGCTGTGGTCACAGTCAGGACAGAGGAGGAGCAGGTACACACACAAAAACTGAGCTTTTATTGTATGGCTCTATTGCACACATTTTTAATTAGTTTTTATCTCAGATTGTAACCATCATGTCAGATTATATTCCATTATGCTGCAAATGAAACAGACGCAGCAACATCTCTTATTTTCAGAGTATGTTTGTGTCCATGGGCCTAATTGATATGTTTTGCTTCCATGCAGTTGTAAACATTTGAGATGCTGCCACTGAAATATCAGCTGTGACACACACACTCACACACACACACACACGCACCATCAGAGAGAGAAGTTAAGAATAGATTTAAAGCCTGGATGAAATATGGAGCCGTCTGCAGGAGCCGTCCGTGTCTGCTTGAGGTCGTCTGAGGTTTTCTCTCTCAGTGTTTCTGCACACAGTTTGCCTCTGATGCTGCTCCATGTGAACATATGAGGAGGGTTATACTTTAAAGTTTTCCTGATAAACTACTGACCTGGTTGTATGACGTGTGTCTCAGGTGTTTCTGTGGAGAAAGGCCCAGAGTCTGAGCCAAGGGGACTCGTACTGGCTGGGTCTGAGGAGCGGTGGTGGTGGTGGTGGTGGTGGAGGTGGAGGTGACGGGGGCTGGAGGTGGAGTGATGGCTCTCTCCTGGAGAAGGGACCACAGTGAGTGATGGGAGGCAGGATGAGGGTGGGGTTGGAGGGTTAAACTGGGACTAATAAAGGCCTCATGAGGTTAAGAGCAAAGAGATGCTGAGTTCTTCCTGGTTCAGATAAATATTGTTTGCTTTCATATGGTGATGGATGACTCTCCTTTTCTTTCCTCTGTATCTCTGCAGGTTTTGGGTGCGTGAGCCTGATGGAACAGACAGCAGAGAGCTGTGTGGTCGGCTCACCCCGGGGGATAACTACAGGACGGGCTGGTTCACCTCTAGATGTTCCAGCCAGCTGAGGAGGATCTGTGAGAGGAGACAGGCTAGTCTGCTGTGAGAGGAGAGGAGAGAAAAGGAGAGGAGAGGAGACGAGACGAGACGAGAAGAGAGGAGAGGAGAAGAGAGGAGAAGAGAAGAGAGGAGAGGAGAGGAGACGAGACGAGATGAGACGAGACGAGACGAGAGGAGAGGAGAGGAGAGGAGACGAGAAAAGAGAAAAGAGAAAAAATTGTTACAGCAACAAAGCAAATGACATACAGATTATTAGAAAGAAAATGTGAATAACATTATGGTATAAACCTGTATTTATTCATTTAAATGTATTTGCTGTTTTGTCCATAACAATAAAATATGCCTATTGCCCATAACTTAACAGAACACCTAAATGAATCATTTTCAAGTTAAAAAATATTTTAAAATATTCAATCAATCAATCCATCTTTATTTATTTAGCACCTTTCATACTAATCCAATGTAATTCTGTGATTAATTGCTTTACAGTGATTGAAAACAAGAATAAAAATAATAATAATAATAATAAAATAATAATAGTAATAAAATAATGGCAAGACATATAGAAAAAACGTTTTTTAGAATAGATACTAATGCGTAGTTAGAATAGGTTAAAGCATCAAGTTATCATTAAGATTATAAATAGTTAAAATAAATAGATAAACAAGGGTAGGGTTAAGAGTTGAACAACAACCACGCTGACCACTGATGATTGTCTGTCACACTCCATCATCTCATCCTGAACTGACTCTCTTGACTGCTGCTGGCATTATAACGCATAATTTACTGTATTATAATTATCTTTGCCATATTATATTATTGTATATTACATTATTATTGTAACTACAACTCATGGTCATATTACATACCCATATTTATTGCTTAATCTGTCATTACCAATCATAATCACACCATGTCAACCTGTCACCACTGAATCATTTTTAATACTCCCTGTAATTACTTCTATTTAATCTAAATTCCATTTGTAACATTGTATATATCTAAATTGTATTCTAGCTTTATTTATCTATTTTTAGTTTTACTTATCTTATTTTATTTTATTTTATTTTATGAAACTTCTTCTTGATTGTACTTATGTCTGGGTTGCTGTAACAACTGAATTTCCCCCCTGGGAGATCAATAAAGTAATATCTTATCTTATCTTATCTTAAAATTGATTGAATAATGTGTTCTTTTGTAAAATGTCTGAGCTGCCCTGTTCATATTCTTGTTTGTTTGTATCTTCGTTTTAATTTGAAAAAAAATAAAATAAAAATATGATCGAAACTTTTTTTTTTGATTGAATAATAAAACAACATTAAAATCCATGTAAAACATTAAAGTAATACTGAATAAATACCTTTTTAGTTGTACTTCCGGGTTTTGTCCAGCAGATGGCGTCATCACGTTTCCAAACATTCTTCCACCCTGGAGCGTGAAGGTCTGTCTTCCCGGCATGCACTGCGAGTGAGCGGCCCAGAGAGACGCTGAGGATAGAGATTATAGAGGAATTTCTCTGTGAAAGGTAAACACTTAATCTGACTCATGCAGGCTTTTCTTTACCTTTACATGTTTTAAACTGTTCTCTTTAAATGTCTTTATGAAGGAGGGTCATTTCTGTCTCAGATTAAAGGTTAAAATATAAAGAGCATCCATTGAATCATCAGCGAAGGTCCTTTGCACCTGACAAGGTTTAACATGACCGTGTTTATCTCTGTAGATTAACGTCACGGAGCAGGTTTAAACATGTATTTATAGGGTGGAGAGGTGTTTTTAAATGTCTTCATCATATTAATAATAGCTGTCATTGTATAATCGCAGTGTCTTTGCTAATGTTAGCTTAACCAGCTTCATTTTAAATGCCCATGTAGCCTTTGTTGCACCGAACCCCATTTTAAAAAGCCGTGATTATTGATATTTCCTGTGTTTTCGTTAAATGTATGTATCTTACAGAACATGTAAAGGTTTTAAAATACTCAATAGAGTCTGTCGGATAATTCGGCTTTCAGTAATTGCACGAAAAATTGCTTTATCTAGTCAGGAATATGAAATTCATGAAGTGGTGAGGTGCTGTCTGCAGCCCTGCATCACTGTGTCCTGGGACTAAAACACCCTGCAGTGTAAGGCTGATTCTACATGGCTTCCTGTCTGTCAGTGTGATCTCAAACCCCTTTGGTCTTCTGCAGAGATCATCCAAAAAACTGAAGATGTCCGACCCAATTGAGGAGAAGATCAAGAACTACAGGACGGCTCCTTTTGATGCCCGCTTCCCCAACACCAACCAGACCCGCAACTGTTTCCAGAACTACCTGGGTAAGCAAACAGCATAAACTCTACACTATTTACCTCACAAAGATGAAGTCCTCACTGTCTGAATCACTTCAATACATTTGATGGTGTTTCTTTAGGTTTCTTTGTTTTATCACATGAATAAATGTGCAGTTTTCCTTCTGCTAGGTTCACAAATGCACTCGTGATGTCCTCAAAGGAGATTCAAAAGAGATGGGGAGGGCTTCAAACTTTAGGGATGACTAGTTACACCTTGGACAGGTCGCCAACCTCTCACAGGGCCAACATGGAGAGACAGACAACCTTTCACAGTCAATTTAGAGTGACCAATTAACCTGCTGGGCATGTTTCTGGACTGTGGGATTTGAAACTATTTAACTATTTAACTCAATACTATTCTTTTATTTAATTAATTGTTATTCAGATTTGTTTTGGAGTACATGCTCGTAGCTGAATTTGAGCCTAACTTCAAGACCTAACATCGGCCACATGACTCGTTATTGGCTAAACAGTTTGTTCCCTCCCTTTTGTTCTAAATGATCTCTGTTGCAATCTTTGTGTTCCCTAAAAAGGCTCCATTACAACCTGAAGTTTGCTTTTAATTCAGCATTTTATCCTCAAAACTTTCCAAATTTGAGTTCAAGTTTTTAAATCTGTCTTTAGTGAAATGTATGCACAGTTTCTTTTTTTTAGGTAAAACCTTTTTATTTATGGGCGCCTTTCAGGACACTCAAGGTCACCTCACAAATGTAACGATAATAAAACAGACTTAAAGCTGGGGTTGGTAGTCTCGGAAAACTAGCATGAATTTGAATGTAGCATGTCCTCATGACTCCGTCTAACCCCTCCCCTCCTCCCTCAGAGCTCCTCCAAAATGATGCGCCTCCCCCCCCCCCCCCTGCTCAAATGCTCGAGCGCCGCTGACTTGCGACCATATGATGGTGACTGATTCAAAACCGGTCCTCACCAAAACATTCTCATAGTGAAAGTTAAAAACACAAATAAATATGGCTGCTGTTAGCACTCACAACTGTCCTTCTAGCATTATCCAGATGTACTGGTGACACGATATCAGGAGAAAAGTTATAACACATATATAATACTGTAACAACTCTACTGTTTGTTAAACGTGTTCAGTGTAGATGCTCTTAATTCCTACAGTGTTGACGGTCAGTGAAGGCATCAGGAGAGGTGTAGAGTGTGTGAGCGGGAGAGAGGAGAGACAAGAGGAGAAGTTCTTCATTCATTCAAACATTGATTGTTGTTTTGTTGGTTGGCGTGATCACAGCCGACAGTCACCGGTTATTAAAACTCAACGTGTTCACGAATCGGCTCGTCATCACTACAGCGTCCGGACGGAAGCTACAATACATCTACATTTTCTGTAGGACTTACTGAATGTCATTCATTCTTCTGCTTGTCAGAGCCCCGTGGTGAGAGCTTTTTAGACTCTGATCCAGACTACAGTCCTGAGCAAAGCACCTCATCGGGTCAGAGGGGACAGGCCTGAGGTCGAGCGAGAGGGGCAGTCAGTAGAGTCAGGGGAAGCAGAGGCAGGAGACGGGGACTCAGAGTACACGCCGGGGAAATGTACGCGCAGGAGGCGGGCAGAACAGCAGGACAGGATTTGAATGGTTTAAAATTTTGGCACTCAAAAACGCTGATTGGTTGGTGTTTTCCCAGGTTTACTCCGGCTGTAGATAGCAGCTTTTCTTTGCTTTTTTTTAAGAACACATTATGGATTGATTACCATCAGGACATAAAGATCATTTTAACCAGTACAACAAAAAGTGTATCTAAATCTGATTACCAACCCCAGCTTTAATAGTTTTTTGTTTTGTTTTGTTTTTGTTTTTGTTTTTAGTTTATTTATTATTCATCATGTCGTGCACCATAAAGGTGCCCAGCCCATATGGACTTACAACACACTACAAAAACAAAACAGAATAGGAGCAACAACAGAAGAAGAAAAAGAAATAAAGGAAGAAAGATGAGCAGTTACAATACTGCACATGTCCAACAATGACCTAAAGTAATTCAAAAGCCCCTCTTCCCCTCCCCTCAGGTTAAGAGTCTGGGTGTCATCCTCGACAGCACCCTCTCCTTCACCTCCCATATCAACCACGTCACCCGGTCCGCCTACTTTCACCTCCGCAATATGAACCGTCTCCGTCCTTCACTCACTCCCCACTCCACCGCCATTCTTGTTCACAGCCTCGTCACCTCCCGTTTGGACTATTGCAACTCCCTTCTGTTTGGCCTCCCCCACAAAACCCTCCATAAACTACAACTGGTTCAAAATTCAGCCGCCCATATCATCATCACACGCACCGCCTCCATCCACCACATCACACCCATCCTGCAACAGCTCCACTGGCTCCCCATCACAGACCGGATCAACTACAAAATACTTCTCCTCGCCTTCAAATCCATACACAACCTCGCCCCTCCTTATCTCTCTGACCTCCTCCATACTGCCACACCTGTCCACACCCTCAGATCCTCCTCCTCCATCCACCTCACTGTCCCCCTCTGCTCGCCTTGTTACCATGGGGAGCAGAGCCTTCAGCCGCTCTGCTCCCCAGCTCTGGAACTCTCTCCCACCTGACCTCCGTAACACTGACTCACTCCTACATTTTAAATCCAAACTCAAAACTCATCTGTTTAAACTGGCTTACTCCATCTGACCACAACTCCTCTGTCCATTCACTTCAAACTATTTAAATTGTGTTTTATTTCCTGTTTGTTATTTAAACTCTGTTTGTTTTTAATGTTGTAAGGTGACCTTGAGTGCCAAGAAAGGCGCCTATAAATAAAATGCATTATTATTATTATTATTATTATTATTATTATTATTATTATTATGTATGATACTGCAACATTTAAAGGCAACTTGTTTTCTGTGCTGGCATCACTCAACAGTTTCAGAGTCCTTACTGTGGCCAGGTAACTAAAGGCGTCCTGCAGCACTTCCACTTCCCTTGGCAGAGACTGATGCTGAGAGTTTGCACAGACCTCTGCTGGAAATGTTGATTTCAGAAGTCCCGCCCCTTCTTGATTGTGATTGGTTGGTGAAGGAAAAGTGGCAGCAGCACTCTTACAGCTGAATTGTTTTGGAGTGCTGTGAGTGCAGCAGCAAAACCATTTAATGCCCAGAGCGTTTTTTGATCTCAGGACACTTTGGAGTCTGTGTTGAGAGAGGAGGACAGAGGATGGAGTTGTGTGTGCAGATTGTGCCATTAAACCACTGGTCCAGACCAGCTCCCTCAAAATGGACTTTTCTAAAACTCCAGCAGCCTTGATTCCTCCTGAGATTAGAAGCCGTGTCAGGGATTACAGCTCTGGAGTCTCATCACTCTGTTTTCTTTCTGCAGATTTCCACAGATGTAACAAAGCTCTGGCTGCTAAGGATCAGGACACAGCTCCCTGCGAGTGGTACCAGAGGGTCTACAAGAGCCTCTGCCCCATGAGCTGGGTAAGTTAATGGAGCCACATGAAAAGTTTGACACCTGCTTTCCTTTTAAGTCTGTTTTTACATGTTTTAATCGAGCATAATTTAACAGCTCTACTGATTTCCTTGCATTTTTCTACTTCAACCACGATCATCAATATTTCATCACCTGTCTTTAAAGGTAGCTTCATGCCACCTTTAATTTCCTGACGTCCTCTCTTCTCTCCTGCAGGTGCAGAAATGGGACGATCAGCTGGAGGCGGGAAGTTTCCCTGGAAAGATCTGAACGCACACCTTCCTCTCCACCTCTCTCCTCCTCTCCTCCTCTCTTTAACTTAATGTGAAGCATCTGCTCGTTCTGTACAGAAGCAACTAAATAAATGATATAATATTACTGTGAACCTTCTTATGATTGTCTTGAATTATTCCTGATATTGATTCAAACTATCCTGGATACTCTCGCCTCAGATGACCTAGAGAGGAGTCAAAGAGAGCCTGAAATGTGTGCAATAGATCTGTCACACATCCAAAATTGAACCTTCATTTGAAAAGTGAAAGTGAAGTCAGTAGAATAAAAGTCTCCATGGTGTTTATGGTCTGACATTAAATATTGATTTAAGAGTCTTTTGCAAAGCAGCCAACTTCATACTGACTGCACAACTAGCTGCAAAATTCAAGAATAATCTGACAGGTAGAGATGAAGTTTACCTAATTCTCTTTTTTTAGTATCAAGTTCAGCTTTGGCACAGTTTTTGTCATCTATATACATACATCAGTTATTGGGCGAGTTATAAAGTACGAATACTTGATACTTTTGAAAATATTTGTCCTTTTTCTGCTGTTATTTTTTACCCAAACTACTGAAATCTCCAAAATCTGAACTTTATGCCTCTCAGATTTTAAGGCTCTGAAGCTACATATTAATTAATTTAGTGTTTTTATCCATTCAGCCATGTTGAAATAGATTAAATATTTACACTTCAGAAGATTTTTTTGCCTCAAGCATCAGTGTACCTCACATTAACAGGTGTGACATCAAAATGGCACATATAAGAGACAGACAAAGATAGTGTGGAAACCTCGAGATGCAAAACAGGGGCTGTTTCTTTTTGTATTTATGTGCTTGTATTTTTCTACGTTCATTTTGATTCCGCCCTCTGTTAAAAGCAAAACCCAATGAAAAGATTGTTCAGGGTTCCCACACGTCCTGGAAAAACTGGAAAAGCTGGAAAACAGTTGACCAGTTTTCCAGTGCTGGAAAACACCTGGAAAATGGGAGAAAAAGTAAAAAATCCTGAAAAATCACAGAATGTCCTGGAAAATTATTCCAAAATGACTGTGTGCGATCTAGCAAGGTTAAAAAAAACACATCCCCATTCAACATTTGTGGCCATTTTTGTCATTCAGATCTAATTTGGTCAATTTATGCACTGATCCTCTGATTATTATTATTATTATTTATTTATTTCAGTAAGGCAGCTTCCAGAGTCCTTTGCTGGCTCTTTTGTTTTTTTCTTAGCTAATTTTATATTTTTTGAGTTAAGAGAAAGCTGAGATGAGAGTTGCCCATCATTGTTGCTTGGTTGCACGAATGAAGTGCTGTACATCTGTGGCTGCATTATTCTATAATCAATTTGCCATCATTTTTAAGCATGTAAGAGATGATTTCATCGATAGCAATAGACTGCATGTCTTTCAATGTAGACTTCCACTGAGAGGAACATATTAGACTATTTAGGAACTAAATTAGGAACTCAATATAGACTGTCATACCAGCTTGATCATCACTGAAATTGTCCTTGAAATGTCCTGGAAAATGATCTCTGGAAAAGAGTGGGAACCCTGTTGTTAAAAAAATATATGTATATATATATAAAGTGTGGAAAACAAAAGGAGCCTCCACCGGGAAGAGGAGACGTGAGTGAAGTTAAGGTTCATTTTAGTTGTTTCAGGAATCTTTTTCTCTTTTATTTGAATTTAATAATAGTTAACACAACAATGACATTTAATTTGAGTTTATTTAATTATAACAATGCACATTAATCAACATTTCAGCAGGATGCCTCAATGTAAATATGCCGGATTTAGCACAACAGCTAAATTGCATCTGTAGTCCTAAGGCAGGTACTTGCACTTAAAACAAAAAACTAGTTTTAAAACTATAGGATGTCACTAGACTGTTAACAGGACACTACACAAACTGACTTACAGACACATTCAACACACAAACGTAAACTTATGTGACATTATGAATACAGAATGAACGGTGAAGCCAAAGCCCAGAGGAACCGGCATCAAATGAGGTAACAGATATTAGCTGGAGTTCATGAAGGTTAAGTTATCTTTGTTTTGTTTTTCTGGACGTTTTTGCTTTCATTAGATTGAACAGCTGAAGAGAGGATGGGAGATGAGGTGAGTAGAGAGTGGGGGGATGCAGCAGGGGTCGTAAACCAGCTTTAACGAGTGTAATCCAACCAGCATCCTGAAGGTTAAGGTGTCTTTGTAAATCTACAGCTGGAAAAAAGAAGAAAACATCCTTCTGTGTGCGGCAGCTTTTTACATTTCATACATTTAACAGTTTGTACTTTTTGCTTTTCTCTTTAAAAACAAGTAGAGGCTGCTTCTGTTTGAGAATATCTGTATTTGTGCCTCCTTTGGATTAAACAGAATCAGAATCAGAATCAGAAATACTTTATTTATCCCAGGTAGGGAAATTCGGTCATTACAGAGCGCTTATAAACAGTATTTAAGAAAGTCGAAATATTAATAGAAGAATGAATAAAATAAGATATTAATAGAAATAAAGAAAAACAAAATAAAGATCAATGAAATTAATAAATAAAAATAAGATAAGATAAAATAAAATAAGATAAAATAAAATAAGATAAAATAAAATAAGATAAGATAAAATAAAATAAGATAAAATAAAATAAAATATGATAAAATAAAATAAATTAAGGTAAGATGATAAAAGATAAGATAAAATAAAATAAAATAAGATAATATAAGATAAGATAAGATAAAGTAAGATAAGATAAAATAAGATAAGATAAGATAAAATAAGATAAGATAAAATAAGATAAGATAAAATAAAATAAGATAAAATAAGATAAGATAAAATAAAATAAATTAAGGTAAGATAATATAAGATAAGATAAAATAAGATAAGATAAAATAAGATAAGATAAAATAAGATAAGATAAAATAAAATAAGATAAAATAAGATAAGATAAAATAAAATAAATTAAGGTAAGATAATATAACATAAGATAAAATAAGATAAGATAAAATAAGATAAGATAAGATAAGATGAAATAAGAATAAGAATAATAATGATAGTATATACAGAAGCACAGAATAGTTAGAATTACCTATGTACAAAAGCACTGGGAATAAGGATCTGCAGCACACTTGGTTTGCTCAGTCAATGCTCAACAAACTTCCATTCCTAGTCTTTATAATATATATTTATGTTGATTTAGAAACAGCCTTTATGAAAACAACTAAAAGATCTGTTATTTTAAAGTTTTCATCACTGATAAAATAAAAACAGACTTTTTCTGCTGCTGAGAAACCCTCTGAAAATAACTCCATCATGGATCTCTAACTTTCTCTCACTCTGAACTTAAATGTCCTTATTTCATTCAGCACGAGCCTGAATGAGTCACTATCATCTGACTTTAGTGGTCTCTAAGTCACGAGCCAAATCACAAGACAGGAGGATCTGCAGTGTGCGCATTAATCTGATACCTGATGATGTTTCCAGGTTGATTTCACAGCCCCCCACTGAAGCCTCGTGTTTTTGCTTGTCAACATTTTTATTATGTGTGAAAATAAAAAAAAAACAGAGGCTCGCAAAAGTTTCCACTTCCAGAACCAGAGCATCACCCGAGCCGCGCCGCGTGACCCGTTCCCTTAGCAACGTTGCATCAGCATCCGCAGCATCAGCAGCAGCAGCATCACCAACAAGCAGCAGCAGCCGTCAAGGTCGTCGGCGTGAGGCATCATGGGAAGGCGAGGAGGACACGAGAGCGAGTCGACGGCATCCCGATTCCTACACGACCCTCTTCATCCGCGCATGCGCACACGCTTTCGTCAGCTGAGGTGACCAACTAACCGAATAAAAAGGCTGCGACCATAATAGGACATGGAGACGCGGGGCTCGTGCTCACGAGATGCGGGGATGATGATGCGCAAGAGTCACGCATTTGTGCACGTAGACGCGGACGGGGGCGGGGCCACGTCACGCCAAGCGCAGCGTCACAGGTTTTTGATAGGCTGATGGAGGGGATGGAAAGAAATAATAAACACAACTGCGTGCGGGTACGTGCGGTTCTCCTCGCAGCTCTGTGAAGTAGAGGAGAAAAGAAGGAGGGAGGCAGTGCTGCAGCTCACAGAGGGCTCGTCTTTCAAACGACAGGTGAGTCTCCTCTTCATAATCCTCTTTTTTTGCTGCTCTAGATTCAGATTTGTGGATTTGATTCATAAATTTAGGGGATGTGAATCTCCTTCATCTTGCTCCAGTTTGATCATCCCAAAAGTAGAAGGACATTTACGCACAGAAATGTCCCTGTGTCTATTCTTTATCCTCCTTAGCTTCATCTTTAAATGCACTGAATCCACTATAAGTGATGAGAAGCAGCACAAAGTCGGTCGTGCCCTTCCTAACAGAGCCGGCTAGCACCACGGACAGCGCCTAAAAACGAGGTGTGTTCCTTTTCTTGCAGCTCTCAGCGCCGGCGGGCGGGTCCTGCGAAGCTTTTGTAACCACCACCTGAAGATCTCCTCCCTGCATCGGTGTACAATCCTCCAGAAACTTCATCCAAGCCATAGATTGTAGAAGATGGCAGAAGAAGTGAGTGATTCTCTCTCTCGTCCCAGTGTGTGTGTGTGTGTTTGTGGAAATATGCACGTGTGAGGAGTGATTCTATAAAAAGTCAAAGTGAGCGTGGGCGGTGTAAGGCTGGATGTACGAGATGATAACTCTGAGTCAGACATGGGCACTGCAGATGTGTGCACGAGAGAAACATTGTGTACTATGAATGTTTGGCTTGAATGCATGCTATGTGTTTGACTCTGTGTGTTCCTGAAGAGGTGTTTGTTTGGCTTATTGGATTAACTGCAGATGAGTATGTAAGCCTATGAGTGTGTGTTTGTTTATCATAACAGAAAAGCACAACATTGATCATACTTATACTTATACTATTATTTTACAAGCCATCAGTTCTGGGTTTGTGGTAACTCATTTTCAAGATAACTTAAAGATTTTAAAGGCAAGTGTTCATACACGAGGGCAACTCAATGTGCTTTGCATTCAAACATTAGAAGCATTGGAAACATTCAGACAAGCATAAAAGAGCACAATTACAATGACAAATATAATAAAACAGAAAAGAAAAGGAAGATTAGAAATATATTAAAAGTACATTTAAAATTTGCATTTTAAGTTAGTTAACATAGGCTAAGGAAAAGGGAAAAACATGCACAAAAATAAAAATCTAACATCAAATATCAGCTTTTATTATGAATGCATCACCGCAAAGCCTTACAGTCCATTTTCTAAAGATGCATTAGAAGATATTAGACCAGCATGCACTGCAGCTAAAGCTCTCCTGACTCTCCTGACTCTTCTGTCACTGCTGTTGCTTCTCTCTGCACGTCCACATGAAGGCAACAGGGGGATGCAACATGTTCCTCTGGGGTCTGCTGACAGGAACTGCTGCAGATCAAATTAGGAGGGGACATATGAGTGAGATGTATTTAGAAACGTATTCGGTCGTGAGGTTCTTGTGTGTGTGTGTGTGTGTGTGTGTGTGTGTGTGTGTGTGTGTGTGTGTGTGTGTGTGTGTGTGTGTGTGTGCAGGTCTGTTTGGCTGGCTCTGATTAATGTCTGGTTCTGCTCTTTGGTTGTCTGGCACTGAGGTTTTTTTCGTCTCTTGCCAAAGTGAGCTTAATGAGATAGACAGGATTCAAGACTTGTACAAATGTGTACAATTCTTTTGATGGAGGCTCAATTTTAAAAAAAGGACTAATATGAAACATAAAAGAAATGTAAGATATAATGAAATAACAACAAAAACAGGATATTTGAGAACCTCTGCACACATTCAGAGTTAAATATGTAACATAAAACCACATTATAACAAATCACATAACCATCAAAATCATATTGAGGTTTGCAAACTAACTTCATTTGATTAAAAGCTCTTGAAGTCCAGGGAGAGACGCACTGAAACAAATCAATCTTCAAATGTAACTTAAGGAAGATATGACAGTGTGTTCAGGTGATTTCATTGATATGACACTTATCCAGGCTGAAGTTATTTCATATCTTTGTTGCATGGTTTTTACCGTATTACACGTTGCAGACGCTCCTCCTGCTTGGAGTCACACCCTGCTGTGGAAGGAGTCCACTGTGACTCGCTCAGAGGTTAAAAGAGGAGTCAGTTCTGTAAAAGCATTGACTCACTGAGAGTTATTGATCCCAGAAGGATGAACATGTGAATGTGTTTCAAACTTCATCTGATGTGATATCAGCACAAGCATGTTCTTCTCGTTCTCCACATGTTTGATCACCTGACTGTCAGCTAGCCGTCACACAGTTGATGAAAAGCTTGTTTCCATTTTGCATTTCACTTTGTTTCATATATTTGATTATTTTTACTTTATCAATGAATTTATTGTTATTTCATTTAAGGTCATTCCAGGATGAACTTTGATGCCATAGGTGTTATTAATGTATTTTGTTACTCACTTTTATAGGTTGATAGTTTTGCATGAGGTGACATGGGCAGGTTAGATACAGTAGGAGGGGCGGACACCGGGGAAGGGGGGTGGTTTGGTACCAGGAGATTTGAAAGCACAAAGACCATACCTTACTGTTTGAGAGAAGCTCTTTTGTTGTTCAATAAACCCCCAAAGAAACTGCATACTTAGCTGGACATTGGTAATCTTTGACCGTATACAATCCACTCTCCCCGTGTCCCGTGGCCGGTTCTGATTTGAGTAAGTCAAATAGTCACTACACTGTTACTCTGTAACGGATGCTATAAAATATGAAGAATTAAAATACTCCTTACAAGAGTACTTCCCTAAAATTAAAAGTACTGCTTTGAAAAACTCATCAAAAAAGAAAAAAGCTGTTACATTACATCAACATGACTACATCTAAAAAGTTACCTTCCACTCCTGACTGTGCCTTACAACATTTTTATTGTCGTTTATTCTACAGATAATTTTTATTTCCAATGGATTCATCGTTGCATAATAAGGTTGTATTTTTTAAAAGGTCATCACAGTTTGAAAAAAAAGAATTTTAGTAAAAAAAAAAAAAATTATAATAATAATAATAAATACATAATTAAAAATAAAGATAGATAAATAGATAAATACATTTAATAAAAAAAAGATAAATAGATGAATAAATAAATAGACTAATGCATAAAAAATGAAGATAAATAAATACATAGATAAATAAATAAATACATTTAAAAAGAAATAAATAAATTAATACATATATAAATACAAAATTAGAACATTAAAAACATTACAAATATTAATAATAATGATAATAATACTTTATTCATGTAGCACTTTTCAATCCAGGTAACAATGTGCTTCACAATGTGCAGTATCAACAAGTACAAATGCAAAGCAAAAAGAAGCAATAGAAAAATTAAAAGCATACAAAGTTATAAAACATAAAAGCTTAATAAAAGCTTCCCTTTTAAAATGTGTCTTGAGTAATTAAAGAAAACAAGGGAGTGACTCTGCAGGTCTGTTCTCCTCTAGCAGTCTGTTCCAACGTGTAGGAGCTTAACTGAAAAATTGCTTCTTTGTTCAACTAACAGATCAAAACTTAAAGACTTGCTGACGTGATGTCATTAATGAAAATAAAGTCTCTGCAAAGTTTAGAGGCTGGACACATTACTTGTTGACGTATATGTTTGAAAATGTGGTTATTCCCAGCTTAAAGCTCGGGTGTAGTAGCACTGATGCCTGTCATGTGTTGAGTTTGTGTATGTACACAAAAGCCTGCCCTGTCATGTCCTCACTTTGCGTCCTGCTTCTGTCACTCCTGCCACATATTGACCCTCTCATCGATAAACAACTGTCACGCTGAAATCACGCCTGAAACATTTTTACACTCAAAACAGCTCGATACTTTTTCCTCTTCCTCATGGTTTCACTCCGGAGCAGAGTGGTGATTGGCTCTGCAAGAGAATCTGTGTTTTCTGGCTCATCTTGGATGTGGGTCACTGTGTTTGCATGTGTGAGTGTGTGTGTGTGCGTGTGTGTGTGTGAGTGAGAGTCCACGCCCTTATGAATCATTGCAGGACCCTGGCAGCAGCAGCAGCAGCAGTGTTACTTTAGTTAATGAGACCCTGCCTGGTCGCCTGCCCGCCTGCCGCATGTGTGCGTGCGTCCGTGTGCTGTGCTTACTTTCAGCCACTGTCAATAAAACTGTCACCTCCAGGCTGTTGCCATGGAGATGGAGGAAGGAGGAGGCGAGGAGACGAGGAGACGAGGCGAGGGAGCGATGTTGATGCTCCGGGTTAGATGGAAGGAAAGAATGGCAGAAAGAGAGAAAATGTGAGCTGAAGTAAGGCAAAGAGGGAGATGATGTCATTCACATAGTGTGTAGTTTTAGAAGTCATCATGTGATACACACACACACACACACACACACACAGGCACGCACACACAACAGGTGTCATAATGCTTTCTTGTTCCTGCATGTGCAAACAGCTGTAAAATCCTCTTGTTTCATGGACTCTCCGAGTTAAAGATTAAATGCGACGTGTAAACAATCAGGTCGGATTTGTGCTTCAGGAAAATGTGATCACAGTCGGACCTCGTGACACTTGTTGCCACAGTAACGTAGCATCTGTTCAGCAAACTGTTGGCTGTGCAACAGGCTGCGAGCACAAGCAGTTTGCCCCGAGCTGAATGAGATGAGATATGAAACATTGATGTTTATGGTGTGTTTGCTCTTCTTGTCGAAAAAAAGGAGATGAAATTAGAAAATTGTTTGATATAGATAAGTTTGTAAATAGATGAAGACATAAATACATAAATAAACAAAAAGGAAAATAAATAAATATATTAATAAAACTGTTATTAAATAAATGAATAGATTTATACATAAACAGATAAATAAACAAAAAGAGAAACACAAAAAAGAGGAATAATTAAAAATATAAATGAATAAATAAAAAGCTAAATAAATAATAAGAATGAGAAATAAATACATAAATAAATGTATTAATAAATAAATAGATTAATACATAAATAAATAAATAAATAAATAAATAAACAAAAAGATAAATAGATAAATAAATATATATAAATATATACTTTAATAGATACATAGCCAAGTAAATAAAAAGATAAATAAACACATAGAATACGTAAATATATTCATACATAAATAAATAGATAATCAAACTAAAAGATAAATGAATATATAGATAGATAAATAAATAAATAAACAAAAAGATAAATAGATAAATAAATAAATATAGATAAATATGTACTTTAATAGATTAATAACTACGTAAATAAAAAGATAAATAAACACATAGAATAAGTAAATATATTCATACGTAAATAAATAGATAATTAAAGTAAAAGATAAATGAATAAATAAATAAATAGACAAATAACCAAGTAAATAAATACATAAATAAATAAATACATGTAAATAGATAAATAAACTAAAAGATAAATTAATAAATAGATAGAGAAATAAATAAATAAACAAAAAGATAAATAGATAAATAAATATATATAAATATATACTTTAATAGATAAATAACTAAGTAAATAAAAAGATAAATAAACACATAGAATAAGTAAATATGTTCATACATAAATAAATTGATAATTAAACTAAAAGATAAATGGATACTTAAATAGATAAATAACCTAGTAAATAAATACATAAATAAATAAATACATGTAAATAGATAAATAAACTAAAAGATAAATTAATAAATAAATATAGATAAATAAATACTTAAAAAGATAGATAAAAACATAAATAAAAAAAATTATACATTAATAAATACATGAATACATAAAGAAAAAGAAAAAGTCACAGGATTATAAAGGAAGAACTTTCCTTCAAAGATGTGAGATGCCTTGTCTCTCGTAAAGTTAAACTCAGAATCTGAGGACAAACTGCGGCTGCCTGTTCGCCTGCCTTTCTGCAGAATGGACAGTTTCAGTGACTCCACGAGATGCTCTTCATTTTAGAGCGGGAGCTCGCTGCTCATCTGACCTTCCCCTTCAGAACAACATCTGCTCACCATAAGCTAAAAATATACGTCTCTTCATCACTTATTTACAACTTTATTCTCATAAATGTATGACCTTGTTCATGCTTTAATCTACTTTTTCAATATGTTTCTTTTTGTAACTCTTAACAGTTCAAGGCTTGAGATTTTTAAAGGTTACTTTTCAAGGTCATGAACCACAAGGTCAAGCTTTAACTGTCACCTTTTCACTCCCTAAATGATCAATACATGTATTTATTTCATGTTTAATCCATGATTATCTGTGACGTCAGCATAACTCCTTCATGTTTTCAGAGGTAGGCTGATTGTTCTAGTCTTACCTCCAAAGTCAAAGTTTATGACCTAAAGTATTCTGTCATATTGACCTACTTCTTCTCATTGATCTGTATTTGAGACGTTCGGCTGTAGTCATGTGATCAGGATGTTTTACCGAGTCACGGTGACTTGACAAAAAAACAGAGACGGACCTGACCAATGAGGGAGACAGAGAGAGAGAGGAAGGTGAACTTCAAGGGGGGTGTAGCTGCATGTGTGTGTGTGTGTGTGTGTGTGTGTGTGTGTGTGTGTGTGTGTGTCACAGTGAGCTGTATCTGGGCCTTGTAATTCTCTCTGGGTTTCTTCATGCTGTCTCGTCTAATGAGCTTCAGTAATGGAGGTTTTTTTCGGATTAGAGGATGGTCAATGATGACTCTGAAGTTTGTTTGTGTTTACGTTGATGAAAACGTCACCAGGAGTTAATCTCATGTTTTAGAAATGATGAAATTTTTATCTCAACTCATCCTACCAGCTAAAGGCACAATCCACTCATTTGAGCTGACTCTTTTTATACAAGATTAAAAGAAGATTTCAAGATTAGAATAGAGTTTTTCCTTTAATGGCATTATTTATATTGTTATTGGACTTGTGTGAGAAGACAGGAAAAGCAAAGCATTTCATTATATTGTGCTAATTGTTGTAAAGAGCTGTGTAAACCACTTCGATCAAAGTAAGTGTGCAGATACCTCAGAGTGGAAACAGACTGGGTGCTTTAAGTAGACGTGCATCACCTTGTTTTCTCCTGACAGTGGATTAATATCCATATCTGGAGGTCTGGACTTATTTGTCTCATTACCTCGGGTTACCAACTCTCGTTTCCTCGTGATGTTAGGATCATGTCCGGCGATCTTGATAAGGAAACCACAGGATGATTACTGTGATCGGTCGGACCACAATGTGCCATGCTGCTCACACTGAAGCCTGTAGCTGTGTTAGTTTTATGAGTTCATGTGATGTTGAGTCGTTATCATACAGTTGAGGCCAAAATTATAAGCCCCCCTTGTGAAATCCGATAAAAACCCTTGATTTCTCCATGAAAATGAACATTATCAACAAGTGTATATAGTTTATTTGTTTCCAAAATTCCAAAAGTCAAAATGTTCACTAATTTTGATTAGGATATTTTATTGATGCAATGAGTTGACACAAGATGTCCGGGGCTTAATGAAAACATCTTTGACTGTTTTATTATTTTACTATTTTTTACTCTTCCTTGCGTTTTCTACCATGCTTAGATTTGTTCCTTATGGAGTTTGTCTCCTTGTACTTTGCAATGATGCAACGTACAGCTGTTGTAGACACTGTAAAATGCCTGGAAATGACAGTATAGCCTTCCCCCTTATTATGTGCCTCATATCTTCTTTCTGAGCACAAGACTGATTTCCATTGTCTTTGGCATGGTAAGTAAGAGTAGTCCCTCTCCATAAAGTGCCCTGTTTGAAGTCCCTGAAGTAAATCTTAATGCTGATTAAAAGCTCAGGTGTTGTTAGGAAGCCAGCTGACTGCAAAGCTGCTAAATAGCACCAGTGAATGTTTGATTATATCAAGTTTTATCAATGATGCAAACATTGGGCAGAATTTAAGGAAAATGTTCCATAATACCCAGGGGGCTAATAATTTTGGCCTCAACTGTAAGGAGTGATTAAAACTGTACGGATGCATGTCCTCTCAGGGCTTCTGTAGTTCTGTTGAAGCCTTCCAAAACTTTAACTAACTTTCAATCAATCAATCTTTATTTATAAAGCGCCAAATCACAACAAACGTTCTCTGAATACTCTATCCAAACAGAGCAGGTCTAGACCATACTCCTATGTTCTATTATTAACAAAGACCCAACATCAAGACAGGATAAGATCCAGTCCCATCCTACAGACAGGACTCAGTCTGATCTCATCTTAATCCACCATGAGCAGAGCACTTTGCAGCATTTAGCAAGTTACAGTGGCAAGGACAAACTTCCTTTAGCAGGCAGAAACCTCCAGCAGGACCAGACTCATGTTAGACACACATCTGCTGAGACCGTGTTGGAGAGAGGGATAGAGGGAGATGAAGAGAGAGAGAGATGATAGTGGTGAGACGGATAGTAGTAGTTGTAGCAGCTGGAGTCTGGCAGCAGCAGAGATCCAGAGGAACCTACGAGACAAGGGAGCTCAGGGACTCCAGAAAGGTCTATGGTTAGTAACTTTAATGGGACAGGAAGAGTTAAAGTAAGTGATGGGAGTGATCCATTTCAGCTCCTTTCATATCACGCTGCACTCAACATTCACAAGTCAATCTATGTTCTAACCCTCAGCCATGGTCGTGAGCTTTAAGTAGTGACCGAAATAAGATGGGAGATACTGGGAGGAAAGTTCAAGGCAGAAACCTCCAGCAGGACCAGACTCATGTTAGACACACATCTACCTGGACCGAGTTGGGGTTGGAGAGAGGGATAGAGGTAGATGAAGACAGAGAGATGATAGTGGTGAGATGGATAGTGGTAGTTGTAGCAGCTGGAGTCTGCGACAAAGATCCAGAGGAACCTACGAGACAAGGGAGCTCAGGGACTCCAGAAAGGACAAACTTCCTTTAACAGGCAGAAACCTCCAGCAGGACCGGACATCTGCCTCGGCCAACTTTAACCTCAAAGAGATCCAACCTTGATTCCTTTTCTTTGACAAAACTGTACAGACTACACATTTAAATCAGAGAGCCTGTGTTACAGAGTCATGGAAATGTACCAGGCGGGCATAACATCTAAAGACATATCCGTCTGAGCTACATTAGATTAGCTCTACCTCTGCTGCATCAACCTTTTAATACATTATGTTTCTGGCGTGCTCCCAACTACTTGGACATATGACTTCAGAGCTGAAGCTGAAGCGATCTTATTTTCAGGTGATGTCATCCTGATGAGACCAAATACAGAAACGATGAGGCCGTATTTTCACACGCATGAATGTGACAGAAACTCTTCTTATGTAACATATTCATAACAACAGATTATCACACTGCGCTGAATTCAAGCTGTGGGATTAGTGTGTGCTTGTCATAAACACAATGATGATCCAAATTTGAGTTTTATTGCAGGAGATCATCAAACACCTTCAAACACCTGTGGCTCATTGTGCAAAATGTTAGACACCTAAAGGATAAGATGTTATGATGTAAGACAAAGATTTAGACTTTCACCTTTTTTCCATTTAAAACAAACAGATACACACAGAGAGAGTCGACTAATCTACCGGTCATCCTTTAGCTGACACACCCAGAGGGATGCAGTCTCCTTCAGTGTGTCTGTGTGTGTGTGTGTGTGTGTGTGTGTGAGCTCATCAGTTTATGGATCGCTCATAAATGTCACATAAATCCTCAGGGAGCAAATGCAAATGTCGAGAGGAAGCAGGACAGGAAAATAAGCAAAGAGCAGATTTCATTAACCTTTTTAACCTTATTAAGAAAGGTTCCTTTACTAGCTCTCTATATGAGACCAACAGCTTCAAACACAGACCTCAGAATATAACAGTAATCCAGGAGACACTGGGAGGAGACTAGAGAGAGAGGGGGGATGACATGCAGCAAAGAGCCAAGGTCAGAGTTAAACCCTCGTCCTCTCTGTGATGAGGCCTCTGTGTATGTGGGATATTCACCTGAGCTAAACCGGCATCCCTCACATCTCTGTTTTGAATCATTCTTCTTTAACCTTCATCCTTCCAACACGTGCTTCCCTCTCATCGTCTGATTGGTCCCGTGAAGCCCCGCCCACCCTAGCTACACTGAATCCCATCAGAAATGCAGCCCCCATGCTAATACAGTCTGACCTCGATCTGATATTGTTGTACCAAGGGCGGTGGATCACCTGAGGCCTGTGCAGGTCTCTGTATACCGTCTCATATAACCGCGGCTCACTCTGCAGCGTCAGCACCGAGGGCTGAAACACACACATCAGCAGAAACGCACAGAGACACAGTGGCCTAATTTCAGCTGCTGTGACCCTGCATGACCCGCCTGGAGATGATATGTGGGATCAATCCAGAAGTTTGTCATAAACTCTCTTTTAATGACTTTTTCTTGCTCCGGTGAACCTGGTGCAAAGTTCTAGTGAAGAATCTCCTACAATCATGCTCCTTCCTGTTTGATTGTACCTTTCATCCTGCACAGTGCATGCTGGGAGAGACCCCTGCTACCCTGTTACCATGAAGGAGTCACTAAAAGCATGCCGTCTTACCTGAGTGGGTGTGGTTTTGCAGAATGTAGCAGTGCAGAGCTCTGTGAATGTCACTGGGAAGCCTGATCAAGGAGAACGCTGTGTCCCCTGTGAAACCAAAACACAACTATGACTTATCATTTCAGCCCAAACTGTAACTTCCCTTACTTAACAAAACAGGGAATAATCTGGTTAGGTTAAAATGGAGATCTAAAGTAAGAATCTGTACTCCTGTACTGTTTAGGCATTAGACCTGCGAGCTGAGTCTCAAGTTCCTGGTGTTTAAGTCTGAGTCACTACAGATGAATCTGAGTCCTTGACTCAAGCACTGCAACACTGAGTCATTGAAAGCTGAATAAGACCCCCTATCTGAGGCAATATTCGTATTTGGACAGAATTCTGTCTGTCTAATTGTTAATATAATCCAGCACTGCTTCCATTCAAACCCTTTGGATCATTTAAAAAACGGATCAACTGTCAGAAAAAGTTATATGAAAGTCTACTCCAGCTTTAAGTGGAAAATTATGAGTGAAGTCCGACCCCAACAGGAGAGACTTAAGAACAGAAGGACAGAGGCCACAGAGAACAGCAAGGAACTGCTCTGCTGGTTTGCTCTCCACGGCCCCCAGACTGGACGATGGAGGCCACAAAACAACTGATCCTGCTGGGAGGAAAGGATGGAAGAGGCTCATGAGAGGAAGAGGGAGAAGTACCAGGAGCAGGTCGGAGGAACAGGTGGAAGACCAGGTGCATGCCAGTGGAAGTGAGCAGAATGGGATTTGCCAGTCAATCCCTGAGCAAGGCCGACAGCTCACTGGGCATTTACAGGAGTCAACCGGAGAAGAGCCATCAACAAAACCGTGGAGGCCGCAGAAAAAGCATCCAGATGGCTCTGGTTGAAGAGGGGAGAGCAGTGGGGCCAGTAGAACGCCACTGATCAGCCTCGGTCGGGTCGCCTGGAGGAGGGTGTCTGTTGCAAGACCCGGAACACTCAGTGATTCCAGGAAACAACACTGATGATGTGTCCAAGTTTGTGCATCAGGAGATGTTTCTGAAACTGTGAATCTTTCAGAAACATATGCAGAAAAAAATCATCTGTAAAAAGATTAAATTAAAGCTCCTGTAAGGAACTTTGTGTTTATCTGGACAAACCAGTACCTCGTATCTCTTTGCTGATTTGTCCTGCACATTTCAAAGTCATATTTCCTGACAGAAAACTGTGTCCCCTTCACTTTTAACAGTCAATCCTATCACTCACTGTGAATATTTACTGTGAAAAAAGTATGTTTCTGCCTTAACTGGCTTTCTCTGACTCCTCCCCTGCAGCAGCTGTTATTTAAATCTGCTTCATGAGCAGCTAAAAACTCCTCACAGAAGCTTGAAATTTAAAGAAAAATCCTCATAGTAGAGTTTTTAAAGTTTATCCACAGGTCAATATGAAAACCTAAAGAGTGTGAGCACTTTAAGAGAAATGAGGCATAGATAGAACAGAATATAAAGGACAGACGCTGTAACTTCTCATCATTGCACCGGCAGTGCTGCTCCTTAAACGCTCTGATATTATTACAGAGAAAAATCGATGTGTTTTGGGGGCTGACTGAGGAACAGGAACAGGAGCAGGAGGATGGCTGCTGTATTAAGTTCCCCCTGCATTTAACCCATCATGTTTCAGAGAGAGAAACACAGCCGGTACATAAAAATGAATGTGTGTGTTTTAGTGAAGATCTAACCCTATTGCCTTTATTTAGAATGTTTTCTAGTGTTATTATTGACCCTAGAATTAAAAAACTTGTATGAAGTGATTTCAATCTAATGAGTTATCTCGTGGTTGGAGTATATTCAGAGCATGACTCAGTCTTACATCTGATGATACTGTTTATAAGAACATACGTCAATGTTTGTCTGACCTGTCTGGCGTCAGTATCAAATTTAATTGCGCCCGTCCGCCTGTCTGTGTGCCGGCTGTATTTAATGAGGAAGTCATTATGAGCTCAGATTTCATAATTATGTCTCTCTTTGTCTTCCATTACTCTTTTTTTCTGTCTGATAATAACTCTTTCTTTTGTTCTTCCTTCAGACATTTTCTCTTCTTGTGTATCTCTCCGCAGGGAAAGCAGGTGACAGGTTATCTCCTGTTCTCTTTGGGCACCGCTGTGATCGGCTCTCTGCAGTTTGGTTACAACACAGGAGTCATCAACGCTCCAGAGCAGGTTGGTGATCAGCTGCTTACATTAGCACACAGTTTGGGACTCAGTTTCTCAATATGCGAAGGGTAGACTAATATCTGAAATTCCTACTTGATAAAGGAAAGGCTGCTTTATTGTACATCAGGATTAATCGGGTCTATCTGCTGTTTTCTAATAGGCTACCTCAGATTTGAGATTAGCTTGGAGTGGGTTTGAACATGAAATCTTAATAACACAAAGCTTTAAATTATATCAATTAAGTTCAAATTTAAAGATAAAGTTAAAACTGTTCACTTATTTCACCAATATCTCAGTTTGTACTGAGGTTTGGGGAAACACTTATAAAAGCTCACTGCAACCACTGTCAGGAGGGGAGAACGGGGTTGGTTGTCACACTTTTTACTGTTTTGATGATTGCTCATCATCAAAACATATTTCAATAGTCATTCCTACATTAAATAGAAGCTTAAGGTGTTGGCTTGAAATGTGTATCGCTCTCATTTTCCAACTCATTGTAACAAAGAGGCAATTAACTATCAAAGACACTCTGACACATTGTGACAACCAACCCCATCACGGTGTGTTGGTCGTCCCACACTATGGGGTTGGTTGTCACACACTATGGGGTTGGTTGTCACACACTATGGGGTTGGTTGTGACACTATGGGGTTGGTTGTGACACACTATGGGGTTGGTTGTCAAACACTATAGGGTTGGTTGTCGCACACTATGGGGATGGTTGTCACACACTATGGGGTTGGTTGTCACACACTTCAGGGTTGGTTGTGACACTATGGGGTTGGTTGTGACACACTATGGGGTTGGTTGTCAAACACTATAGGGTTGGTTGTCGCACACTATGGGGATGGTTGTCACACACTATGGGGTTGGTTGTCACACACTTCAGGGTTGGTTGTCACACACTATGGGATTGGTTGTCACACACTATGGGGTTGGTTGTGACACTATGGGGTTGGTTGTGACACACTATGGGGTTGGTTGTCAAACACTATAGGGTTGGTTGTCGCACACTATGGGGATGGTTGTCACACACTATGGGGTTGGTTGTCACACACTTCAGGGTTGGTTGTCACACACTATGGGGTTGGTTGTCACACACTATGGGGTTGGTTGTCACACACTATGGGATTGGTTGTCACACACTATGGGGTTGGTTGTCACACTATGGGGCTGGTTGTGACACTATGGGGTTGGTTGTCACACACTATGGGATTGGTTGTCACACACTATGGGGTTGGTTGTCACACACTATGGGGTTGGTTGTCACACACTATGGGGTTGGTTGTCACACACTATGGGGATAGTTGTCACACACTATGGGGTTGGTTGTCACACACTATGGAGTTGGTTGTCACACACTGTGGGGTTGGTTGTCACACACTGTGGGGTTGGTTGTCACACACTGTGGGGTTGGTTGTCACACACTGTGGAGTTGGTTGTCACACACTATGGGGTTGGTTGTCACACACTATGGGGCTGGTTGTCACACACTATGGGGTTGGTTGTGACACTATGGGGTTGGTTGTGACACACTATGGGGTTGGTTGTCAAACACTATAGGGTTGGTTGTCGCACACTATGGGGATGGTTGTCACACACTATGGGGTTGGTTGTCACACACTTCAGGGTTGGTTGTCAAACACTATGGGGTTGGTTGTCACACACTATGGGGTTGGTTGTCACACACTATGGGGTTGGTTGTCACACACTATGGGGTTGGTTGTCACACACTATGGGATTGGTTGTCACACACTATGGGGTTGGTTGTCACACTATGGGGCTGGTTGTGACACTATGGGGTTGGTTGTCACACACTATGGGATTGGTTGTCACACACTATGGGGTTGGTTGTCACACACTATGGGGTTGGTTGTCACACACTATGGGGTTGGTTGTCACACACTATGGGGATAGTTGTCACACACTATGGGGTTGGTTGTCACACACTATGGAGTTGGTTGTCACACACTGCGGGGTTGGTTGTCACACACTGTGGGGTTGGTTGTCACACACTGTGGGGTTGGTTGTCACACACTGTGGAGTTGGTTGTCACACACTATGGGGATGGTTGTCACACACTATGGGGATGGTTGTCACACTATGGGGTTGGTTGTCACACACTATGGGGATGGTTGTCACACACTATGGGGCTGGTTGTCACACTATGGGGATGGTTGTCACACTATGGGGTTGGTTGTCACGCACTATGGGGTTGGTTGTCACACACTATGGGGTTGGTTGTCACAATGGTATTTTAATGGGAAAAATCTCTTAAAAGAGGCAAGAAGGCAGAACTAAATTTGAAAGTTTAATTGCACTGACAAGTGCCTACATAACTTAATGCATTTTAACATAACACGAGTAAGGAACATGAACAGGAAATACATCTTTAGGCCAGCCTATATAACAACATAAAGAACTAAACAAACAGGCCTAACAATAATGGTCTACTCAACTAGGCTACATGCAGTCACTGTCTGAGTTACAGTGATGGTAAATGTAGGGTCTGCACACTCCAACTCATTTCACCATGCATGATTTTGCCAACATAGGGGTTGGTTGTTTTATGTGACAACCAACCCCAAAGAGAATGTGACGACCAACCCCAAATGGAATTTTTTGCTAGCATCAAGGCTAACACCCATCTATCAACTACTTAGCTAGCTAATAAAAATCTAAACTATAGCTTTCCCCTCACACTTTGTAAGGGTAACACTTGTTTTGTTATAAACCCATCGTTTAAAAGCCTAGAAGAAAAATACTGAGGAGCTGAATATTTACAATTTGACATGAAAAACACAAAAAGTCCTCTCACCTTAAGTTCAGCTGTCTTACTCCAGAGAAGAACATGTAGGTGAGCTCTGATCCTAATTCTGGAAATGTCCACACCCCAATATGAGAGACGGTGCCCTCTGGTGGCGAGATATAACAAGCGTGACAACCAACCCGTGTGACAACCAACCCCGTTCTCCCCTACTACAGAAAAGAGCCATCAGAATAGTTCACCATGTTGATTTCTATGATCACACAAATTCATTGTTCCTCAAATCCAAAATATTGAAATTATTTGACCTTGTGGGTTTTAAAACTGCACAAATTGTGTATAAGGCTAGGAAAAAATCTCCTTCCAGGAAGTATTCAAAGATTGTTCTTTGAAAGAGAGGGGGGTTATAACTTCAGAGGGAAGTTCAGATTAGAGATGGTGAGTGTCGGACCACAAGGAGAAGTTTATGTATTTCAATCTGTGGAGTAAAACTGTGGAACAGACTCAATATGGAGCTACAGCAATGTCTGAACATAATCCACTTCAGGAAGAGGTTTAAAGAAGTAATTTTCATGAGGTACAAGGAGGAAGACGAATGTTGAGAATCATTTACATTAACTAAGTAGGAACAGTATGTCAACATCAACCTTATACTCTTGAGTGTTTTAAATGAATCTCTGATCCTCATCTCATCTCTTTATTCATCTACCTCTTCTTTCAGAGACTACGGTCGTTCTTTAACAACACCTGGGTGGAGCGTTATGGCGTACCAATCAGCCCCGGGACCTGTACCATCGTCTGGAGTGTTGCTGTCGCCATCTTCAGCGTGGGCGGCATGGTGGGCTCCTTCAGCGTGGGCGTCATGGCAAACAGATTTGGCAGGTAGGACTTGAAACTTTTTGTTTCTCATCTTTCATGAAGAGCTAACATGTTCTCCTCAGCCATATCAATTTCTTCCTTTGTTTTCTTTCTCCTTTAATGGCTTGTACTATTTCCTGTGTGGTTCATCTGAATGATCACAAACCATATCCACTAATGGAGGATGTGGAGCGTGTTTGTCTGGAGCCCACAGCTGAGCTCTAATGTTCCCCTGAGTTGTTACTTTAGTCTTTCATTTGCCTTGATGTTTTACTGTAATCCTGTTTCCTCTCATGGGTGGGACTGTTGTTTTGACCATTACAATAAATGTGTTTCTCAAATACAGTTCAAAAAATCAGAATCAGAATCAGAAATACTTCATTTATCCTGGGGAGGGAAATGCAGACATTACAGTTGCTCTATACACAATAAGCTTTAAGCTTTAGATCAGGAAGAGGGCATTCTGGTGGTCTGTCTGGAGTCTGGCTATGGCAGCGTTGAGAACGTTTGACGCCGTAGTCCTGACATGTGTGTGACAAGGCAATGTGAGATCTCCCTGTGCAGATAATATGGTCGGAGGCCCACAGCGCTCTCGGTGCTATCCCGGTTTGCCAAGACAATCTGGAAGCCGTCAATGGAGACGTTGTGGTCGGGAATATCCTGCTGCAGCCACGTTTCTGTAAAGCACAACATGCTACATTCCAGAAACTCCATCTGACTCCTGGCTAGTCCTGTTAGCCCATCCATCTTATTAAGATGACACGGCTTCTATCCCCTATCAATAAACCTCCATCTCCTGATACCAGCTCTCCTCCCTCGTAGCTCTATGCCTCCTCTGCCTCTATGCGTCCTAAATCTCCAGAGCTCTGCAGGAACATCCAGCGGCCTGAGCCGACAAGCTGGTCAGCTTCAGCTCAACCAGCTGAGCAAAAACAAAAGCAAAGCGGAGTTGCTGGGCAACAGTAATGCAAGTAAAAGTTAAAGTTGATGATTTCATTGTGAAAAACAGTCCACAACTCTCACCAAGGGAAGGCCAAAAGAGGTCACAACTTCAACAAACTGCCAGAGAAAAACATCCAACAAATGTTTGATGAAGAAAGAGAAGAAAAAATCAGAAAGAAGAATGAAGGAAGAGGAGTGACTCTATCAGGAATGCATGCAGGGTTGGCGCATGCATCCACAAAGAGTTCTGGAAAGAAATACATCTTTGAATAGGCAGGGCCTTTAAATTGAAGAAAGACTTGAAAGGTAGACCTCAGAAATCTGGGTAAACACCTTATTACCAAGAGGAAAGTGGGCCCAGGGCTAGAGTCAGAGAGCTATTAGATTAGCTGGGCATAAAAACAACTAGCCTGTCCCAGTCCAAAGTTCAAAAATAAGCTTTATAGCTTTTGTCCAACTACACAAACAAGGCACAGTGTGTTTGATGTTGTCCTTATACTCACTGGTGGGAGCAAGGCACATTTATCTCAACAGACAAGCTCATGTATTAAAACATGAACACAGGTATTTACTGTAAAGCTGGACTAACATCCTCCTGTCAATGAAGTCATTACAGAAGAAGGCTCCTGACCTTCATTTGTACTCCGGCAGATTGATCGGTCCTGACAGACCTGTGTGGATTTCTCAGTCAATCAATACACTGGTCACCCACAAAGCTAACAGTGAATGTTTCCAAACACTGAGTTTTACTGACACTCTCCTCCTCCTCCTCCTCCTCCTCCTCCTCCTCCTCCTCCTCCTCCTCAGGCGTCGCTCCATGTTCCTGGTGAACTGTCTGGCTGTGATCGGTGGTCTCCTCATGGGCTTCTCCACCATCTGCTCCTCCTATGAGATGGTGATCGCAGGTCGCCTGGTCATCGGCCTGTTCTGCGGTCTCTTCACCGGTCTGACTCCCATGTATGTCGGCGAGGTGTCACCCACTCCCCTCAGAGGAGCCTTCGGCACTCTTCATCAGCTGGGGGTGGTGGTGGGCATCCTCATCGCTCAGGTCAGCAGGCTTCCTCATGCTCTTTATTTTAAGCAACTTTTTTGATGGTATCTGACCGAGCTGTTGTGGTTCTTGGTGCTCAGGTTTTCGGTCTGGAGGCTCTGCTGGGTTCAGACAAGCTGTGGCCCCTGCTGCTGGCCCTCACTGTGGCCCCTGCTGTGCTGCAGTGCATCCTGCTGCCCTTCTGTCCTGAGAGCCCTCGCTTCCTGCTCATCAACCTGAAACAGGAGGAGCAGGCACGAAAAGGTACATACTGATACTTCCTGAGGGCCAAAGCACGATTACATGTTAGAAAAAACAATCATATATCACAAAACACCAAAGTTCTGTTTATATTAAGGTATAGAGTATATATGTATAATTAGGGGCGTGGCTAATTTGAAGGACAGGTGAGTTCATTGTAGCTGCTTTCCAGACAAGTAATTCAGGTGCTGACATTTAATCATCTATTCGACTAAACACAAACATTCCCAGCAACCATATTTGAAAAAACAAGGTAGAGATGCATCGCTCCGTCTCTTTCTGGCTGACAGGTTTCTGCAAAAGTGAGACGTGTCAGTCACAGATATCCACATCCTGAAGCATACTGTCGTGGTCATTTCTGTAACACAAATAAGAAACAAGAGGAAAGAACAGGAGCTTGGCTTTTAGTGGGCGCATTCAATTTGTTAATGGAGCTGACCACACCCACCAGACACCACAAGTGCTCTGGCTGAATGTGCACAGAGGCTTCTCTTGAGTCTTTCTTTCATGCAGTCACCAAACTAACACACACATCTAAGTTGTACATCCTGACACATTCCACCAAAATAACAAGACTTCTGCACAGAGCAACCAAGAAAACAACTCAGAATGCATCTTTGGTCTCAATATAGAGTATAAACCACAAACATGCTCTACAGCTGACATTAAATGTTACAGTTAAATTGGAGAATACTTTAAACTAAAACTGAGACCAAAAACTCACCAGGAAAATATTTACTGGAGTCATAAATCAAATATGAAGAAGGGTCATTTTCCATCCTGGTTTCTAACAGTGAATTCGCCCCCTACTGGCCACTAGAAAGAATGCAGCTTTGAGGCTTCTCTACACTGGCTTCATTTGAAACTATGAGGTATCCAAAATGAAGTGTTGGTGTGTTTTACTGAGGAAGCATTCATTGGTACAACATAGATGTTAGAAGGAATATCAGATTGTGTTAATGGTAAGAGGGAAAGTGGTTTTAAGGAATGAGAAGATAGAGGGAGAAAGACAGAGAGATAGAGAGATAGTAACAGATATTCAGGGTCAGACCAGGTGACTGTAGATGAGGTTTTGTTCCAGAGAGAGAAGAGTCCTTGAACGGGCAGAAGGTTTTGGCATCTGTTCATCGTGCAACCTGTCAGGGCTGACTCTGAGGCTCTGACACACTTCTTCTTCACACCTCAAACACACAAACAAACACACCTCCAACCTGACACACACACATAAACAAACACAAGGATCAGGGCTCAAACTGAGAGCTGCATCAAAGAAGAAGCAACATGACTTTAACTGCTCTGTGGAGACACAGAAACCACTCCGCCTGCTGAACAAAGAGACCGGCTGACGAATCACTGCAGGCTTCTGGTTAAGACTGTAATACTGAACTTTTACGTCCCCTTGTGTCGGATATTTTGCGTCATTTTTAAAAAGCTTCTACAGAAGAAAACATGCAAACAAGCCTCGCAAATGTTAAAAAAGAAATGCACACTTCTCCTGTCTTCAAAGTGGCGTGTTCCCCTCTGAAAACAGTGCAAATAAACGACAAAGGAAGCCTTTTTAAGCAGAATAATGTCGTGATTTGTCATTTTTATTCTTGGATTAATGTTTCACTCTCTCCAAATCCCTTTATAAGCCACTGAGTAAATGTCTTCTTTCATACCGGCTACAAAAAGTTTCTGTGTCTGTATTTTCTTCTCCCAAATTGCAGTAAATCTTCCTGCGATCAAAGTTGGGATTAGAGTCAGAAATCTTTTATTTGTTATTACTTAGTCAGAACTGAACTGGGCAAAAAGGCTTTTAAATTGTCAGCCCTGTTTACCTGGAATGATGTGCAGCAGGACTTGAAACTGACACATCTTGTAACTCTGGGGGAATTCAAGTCACTCATAAAAGACAGAGAAACAAGCTCCATTTGATCCTGTGATTGCACTGTGTAATCATGTAATCATGTGAAACTGTGACCGTATTCTATTTGTGTTGTTTTGTGTGCTTGTGTGTTGTAACCTATTTTGTGCTGCCGTCTTGGCCAGGTCACTCTTGAGAAAGAGGTTTTAAATCTCAATGAGGCTCTTACCTGGTTAAAGAAAGAAAGAAAGAAAGAAAGAAAGAAAGAAAGAAAGAAAGAAAGAAAGAAAGAAAGAAAGAAAGAAAGAAAGAAAGAAAGAAAGAAAGAAAGAAAGACTTAGTGAGCAAAAAACTTCCAAGATTTGACTCACATTAGTTACAGTATTTAATATAAACGTACTGACTGACTGCAGGTTCGTTTCTTGATCCTGCTTGCCTTGCGTTGACTCAGCAGCACAACATTTCCCTGCCCACTGCTTTTTCTGTGCTCTTCTGTGCTGTTGTCTGAAACCAAACCCTTAATGTGCCTCTTATCTCTCTCTGGCAGCTTTGGTGCGTCTGCGCGGCAGCGAGGACGTGAGTAAAGACCTGCAGGAGATGAAGGAGGAGAGCGCTAAGATGGCCATGGAGAAGAAGGTGACCATCGTGGAGCTTTTCCGCTGCGCAGCGTATCGACAGCCCCTCCTCATCGCCGTCATGCTGCAGCTCTCCCAGCAGCTGTCAGGGATCAACGCTGTGAGTCAGGAGCACGCAGCACAAACACGGAGAAACAAAACAGATACATGCTTTTTATAAAACTGCAGATTTATTTTGGTTTGTTAAACTGGAACATCCAGCTGAAATGCAGAACTCGTTGCATCGGTTACACTCCAGATCTTGCTATACGAGTTCACACTGCTGAACCTCTCAACTCTGACTCTCTGGTAGAAATGCATTTTACATTAAATGGCAATCTGTATTTGCCCAGAGAAGACGCAGCCAATGAGAAAGACTCAGCTATGCTAGATACGCATAAGACCAAGGCTATGGCACACATGCAACCTCAGATGCATCCAAGAAAAACGTATGGTGCTCTGAAATACAGAACAGAGGAAGAAAAGGACACAAATATAAAAAGAAGCATTCAAGGAAAGGAGTGAAATAAGCAGCCAACAGTGATAGCATAGTGAAGCTGATCTCACTGTAAGAAGAGGAGACAGGAGGAGTGATTCCAGTGAGACATGGTTCTCAGCATGTCTCAGAAACTTAGAGCCAACCTTAACCCTGACATTAACCGAGGTTCTGCTCTAATGTGAACAAACTAAACTTCAGAGAGAGACTAAAGCCTCTATGAAACAGACTGGAGTTAAAAGTGATACTTCTATAAGACTCTTTATAAGCAAATAACACCACCAGCAACAAGATTAGAAGTCTATTTCTTTACTGTGATGTTGGTCGGGTGTCAGATAAGATATTTGATAGCACACTAAAGAAACCACCTTTTGTTTCCCACAGTGGGAGACGCTTCTGATCGTTAAAAGAAAGCAGCTTGAGATTTTTGATGGGAAGCGCTACTTCCTTATGCACAAGACAAGAGCAGCAATGAGAGAAGACACAGGGGGCGCCAAAACTGACACAAACAGGAAGTTTCTCACAGGAGCTTTAATAACATGTGACTTTGTTCTGGTTTGTCTTGTATGGTCGCTGAGGAGTGTGTTGTAAAAAAAATAATCCAGGTTAGGACCCACAGTACAGACACAAATGGAGGCATGGATGAGGTCTTAAAAACACGGTTTTAATGAGATAACTTGCTACAGGTAGAGTTCAGTTTTCCAGGGTGCTTTATGGATGGTGATTGGCTGGCCGTGGTCCTGGAGCTGGGTGTTTGGTTGTTGAGAAGTTGCACGGAGATCTGAGCACAAGGAGAGACAAGGTTAGATTCTTTCAAGGGAAGCTTGACTTAATTACTGCAGACAGAGTTGGTGGCTTGCGGATTAGCAGCAGGTGAGCAGGCTTGGTGAAGCAAGTTAAATCCACGCCCATCTCCAGGTGAGCAGACAACGAACAAGACAAACACACGGGATCAAGGACTAGAAAATAAAAACAGGAAACACAGACTGAGAAACACAAGAAAATACAACAAGAGACAGGGATCACTAAACTGTATTTAACTTTCTGTAACATCTCACCCGTCTTTGTTCCTCCTCTCTGTGTCCTTCAGGTGTTCTACTACTCCACCGGCATCTTCAAGTCTGCAGGCGTGAAACAGCCGATCTACGCCACCATCGGAGCCGGCATCGTCAACACCGTCTTCACTGTCGTTTCCGTGAGTGACTTCAGTGAATCCGTCTTTGGTTTCACCTGAAAGTGTTTTTCTGTGTTAACGGCAGCACATCATCAACTCCCTCTCTGTGTCTGTCCTGCAGCTCTTCCTGGTGGAGAAGGCGGGAAGGAGGACCCTGCACCTGCTGGGGTTGGGTGGGATGGCGTTCAGCGCTATATTAATGACCGTCTCCCTCCTGCTGGTGAGTTTAGCATCGTCACAGAGAGAGAGAGAGAGAGAGAGAGAGAGAGAGAGAGAGAGAGAGAGAGAGAGAGAGAGAGAGAGAGAGAGAGAGAGAGAGAGAGAGAGAGAGAGAGCAAGGCAGAATGTTAAAGGCTGAAAATGTTCAAATGAATATATGAACAGATAGAGTTTAAAAGTCTCACATTTTACAGCTTCCACCCTTCAAAATAATTAAATACTTTTTTTTTTGCCATAGTGTTTTTATTGAAGTTTATAACCACAAGGAATACAGCTTTATCATTAATCACTTTCACAACTGTATGGAAGAAATAAAATCAAGCTCAGTTGGCATGTTTTTTGACATAACCACTAAAGGGTTGCCACATTTTTTCAAAAACATGTTCTTTGGCTTTCTGGATGTTTGCTATTTTTCCTAATGGGAGGGTTGACAACATTTGATTTAACCAATAGGTGATACTGGGTCTGTTAGTGTCTTTCCAGTTGTGTGCAATACGTACATTTCTTTGCAGACAGCAGACTATGGTCAATACATTTGCATTCATTTTTAGTGTAACAATGTTTTTCTGGATATATTGCTAACGGAAACAATTCGGGGTCCAGTGTGATCTGTTAGGAAGGGATCTTCTCAATGATATTTTTAACCTCTTCCCAAAATATTTTTATTTTCCTGCATTCCCACATACAGTGTACTAATGTTGCTTTAGATTCAATACATTTTATACATACAAATAATCAAATAATTCAAAATAATTGTTTTGTTCTAAAAATGTTGTCTGCTGGTCAGAAAAGTCTAAAAGATCAGGATCAGGATCAGAATCAGCTTTATTGGCCAGGTATGCTTGAACACATAAGGAATTTGACTTTGGTAAACTGTGCTCTCTTTGTACAAGGCATAAGAATAAGACATACAAATAAAAATGATAACAATAACATCAGCTATAAATACAAAAGAACAACAAATAGGCATGACTAATATGTACAGGCTAAAATAATATGATAAGTGTGATGAAATCCAGCCATAGAAAAATAATGAGAATATTTTTCCCACATCGCCCGACCGTAATGAAAAACATTTTCCTCCAGAAGAAGATAAAGTTTGCCAATGTTTATGTGGCTTGTGGAGAACCGAGGACTACCTAGTTACTGATTTATTGAGGAAAAAAAAAAGTTATTAAATGGAGTTCATATATAGCTTTTATGATTACTAAGTCTCAGTAGGAGCCACTCGCCCCTTAGGTACTCTGACAGCATCAAATGTGGCCCTCTTTGAAAAAAGTTTGGACACCCCTGGTTTAGATCATTCAATTCATGATGGCTGTTATTGTCCTCTTCTCTCCGTCTATCTGAGCAGAAGCACTACTCTGCGATGAGCTACGTGGCCATCATCGCTGTCATGCTCTTTGTGGCGATGTTTGAGATGGGCCCCGGTCCAATCCCATGGTTCATTGTAGCCGAGCTGTTCTCCCAGGGGCCGAGACCGGCCGCTATGGCTGTGGCCGGCTGCTGCAACTGGACTGCCAACTTCCTGGTTGGAATGAGCTTCCCCAAACTAGAGGTAAGAGATCAATCAATCAATCAATCAATCTTTATTTGTATAGCGCCAAATCACAACAAACATTATCTCAGGACGCTTTTACAAACATAGGAGGTCTAGACCACTCTATGTCAAATTATGAACAGAGACCCAACTTCAAGACAGGGTAAGACTCAGTCTGACCCCACCTTAATCCATCATGAGCATTGCACATCGCAGTATTTAGCTAGTAACAGTGGAGAGGAAAAACTTCCTTTTAACAGGCAGAAACCTCAGGCAGGACCAGACTCATGTTAGACAGCCATCATGCCTCGACTGAGTTGGGTCTGGAAAGACAGATAGAGGGGAGTAAGAGAGAGAAGTGATAGTGATGAGATGAGTCGTAGAAGCTGTTGCCGCTGGAGTCCAGCACGTCCGTATCAGCTGGAGTCCAGATCGTCCACAGCAGGAGGACGTCTACGGCAGCTCAGAGGAATCTACGAGACAATGGAGCTCAGAGACTACAGAAAGGTCTATGGTTAGTAACTTTAATGGGACAGGCAGAGTTAAAGTAAGTGATGAGGGGGTTGGGGGGAAGAGGGTGAGCTAGGATCCCAGTGTGTCAGTGTGCCAGTTCCCCCGGCAGTCTAGGCCTATAGCAGCATGACAAAAGCTGGTCCAAGCCTGATCCAGCTCTAACTATAAGCTTTATCAAAAAGGAGATGAGGGGTTGGAGTGGATTCAGCTGGTTGTGGTTTAGTTAGGAAGTGTCTTTTCTTTTTTTCTCTTTCTCTGTGTTTTGTCTTCTGCCTTTTTATTTTCTTAAAGGCACTATGAGGAGTTTTTCACCAGCTCAGAAACAGACTGAAACCAACACTGATGCCTCTTTATGACCTTAAAAAGCAAACAAAACCATAAACAACAACACTGAAACCTTCTCTGTTGTCATTTTTAATGCCTTATCCCACTCAGTGGGGGTAGGTGTCAGACCACATGATTGACATTTGACTTTAGAAACATCCTTTTTCGGCTGTTTTCATGGCAAATAATCACATTGAGTGATAAATCTGGCTGTTAAAAGACAGCAGGACGAGGTTTTCGTTGAAAACACTACTTTTGCATGTACAGAACAAGAGATAAGAGGTATCATATTGTCCACAATGGGGCGCCAAAATTGATATAAATCAAAAGTTCCTCACAGCAGCTTTAAGCAACATGTAAAACTGTAATTTGACACCTTCACCTGTGTATCAAATCAAACATTTCTCTTGTTGCCCTCTCCCCGCCCCTCAGGAAGTGCTCGGGCCTTGGGTCTTCCTCATCTTCACCGCCTTCCTCGTCCTCTTTTTCATCTTCACCTTCATCAAAGTCCCCGAAACAAAGGGCAAGACCTTCGACGAGATCGCCCAGTGCTTCGGCAGCGCCCCGCCTCCCTCCTCCTCCGCATCCGTGGAGGACCCTCCTGCCACCGCCAGCACGGCCATGACGCTCCCCGCCTCTCCTGTAAAGGAGAAGGTGCCGCTGGTCGGAGCGCCGGCTGCAGCTCCGCCCCCTGCAACTGAAAGCACGCCGCTTGATGATAAATCAAAGTCCACAGTGCAGGGGAGCGTGTAGAGTACCTGTTGTGGTGGATTAAGGGTTATAAATGAAGGAAGAATAACAGAGATTTTAGGGATTGTGTAAATTGTAGTCAAATATCACACCTTGAAACAATAGAAACTTTTATAATAGACCTTCTTAGAACAACAGCATTACCAACATACAGGCTCTGACCTTTAAAAGGTTGTGCTTTCGCGATTACTCCTTAGACTTCTTATTTTCCTCAGACGTTTACTACAAATCTTTCCTTTAGCTCCTCCCCTCTGATCAATGAAAGGGTGGATGAAATAAACTGTACATTCCTAAAGGAGAAAAGCTCATTTAAGGTGAGTGTTGTCAGGATGACACCTTTCCAACACGACAAACACATGTCCCGTTGAGGAAAGAGTGCTAACAGGTTTAAAGTAAAGGTCCATTACTGCAGACTAGAGGCAGAGTGTGTCGACTCTGTGCAGGTGAACAGGTGTTTCCAGATGTGTTAAGTCCGTGCACTTCATGTGTTGTGAGTAAGGTGGCTTTGGATGCACTTTTTCTTAATTCACTTATTCCTGTCGTAGTGGATCTTTTAGTGCAATATTGTAGCTGTAGTTTCACCGTGTCCTATTTATTTGTGATCGACCTATTTATTGTTTTTAAGTGTTTTCAAACCGCAGACTTTAGGGATTTAGGAAGTGAACGCTCTGCCTTCATCTGTTAGAAACAGACTGAGAGCTGCAGAGATTTTTAAAAATGCCAAAGTACTGAGTTTTGATTTCCACCCGGTGGACACGTGACCTCAAGCGTGTTTTTCCTGGTCGTTTAAGTCAGGGTGAAAAATTGTGCAGCAGCCACAGGTTAGAGGAAGTTATTCAGTTTAATTATGACGAAGTGGTTAAAGCTGCAGTCCGCAAGTTTACTCACCTGAGGATCTATTGTGTTGGGATATGTTGCAGATTGGTAGTACTGATTGTTCGTGGCCTGCCGACACACGCATATAAACTAAATCCATTTACACATGTAGATCACATTAGGGTAACGTGCAATGTAAATTATTTTGTTAAACAGACATTAAGAGTATTTATTGTAGAGATATTTTTTTTGTAAAAGTATTTAATTCTATAACATCAAAGGGACTTTAAAACCAGCTCTGAGGTAAAAGTAGAATCTGGAGTCTGTAGTGCGCTAAGCCGATGACGTGAAGTGACTGACGCAGGACTTTCACCAGATACATGTCCGGTCCGTCTCCAATCCGCTGCGGTCCGGCTCTGGCTCTCTCGTCCGTCAACACCCACCGGTTGCGCTTTCAGAACGCAGCATGGATCAGGACCGCCCGGCAGCTAGAGTCATGTGACCGAGGTTTTCCCACGGCAATCACTGAATCAAGGTTCCGGCAAAAATAGAAGTCTTGCGTATCTGATCTGGAGGGGATGTAACCCGCCGGATCAGAGACGCAGCCGGAATGCAAAAGAGTGGATCCAGTGGAAGTTAACACATTGACTAGAATAGAAACCTATCAGATGGATCGGAGATGGACCGGACACTGATCTGGTTGAATTTGGCCGTGAGGGTTCGATCATGTAAATCTCCTCCGTCCCTCGCTCCCTCTAGAAGCACTTTGTTAACCAGTTAATTAGAGAAGTGAAGCATTAAAGTCACAATCACTACGAGGGGCATTTTAGCACCGCAGCGCTTTCTGTCAAATTAATAGAGTAATAACTAAACTAGATTTAATACAGCGGCTGTGAATATCCAACCCAGCTGTTGTTAGAATAGATGATTTATATGAAACGTGCAATCAATTGAAGACCTGAAAAAGGAGGACATGAAATTAGGCAACTGAAGGGGAAGTGCTAATACTGTGAACAAGAACGGGTCAACAACAGAGAAAGACCATTGTGATTTGGTTATAAATTTATGTGATTTGAATCTATTTTTTTATTGTTTAATCATTCAAAGAGTGGAGATTCGATGTGTTCACTGTGTACTATAACTACAGAAATATATATTTAAATTTGTTCGCTGCAAGTTTGATGCTTCCATTCAAAACAAAGAGTGTCATTATGAAATATTTGACCACTTTAAAAACCTTTTAATTACTGAACAGCCGGTCTGACTTGTAATTTAAAAAGCAAAGAGAAAGATTTTATTTATGCAAGGCAGCTTAGAATTCTTGTTTCCAGTATCTGAATGCCAATTTATAGACCAGCACAGCTTCTCAGATAGAAGTTTAATTGCTGTCTGTTAAAATGTTGAAGTCAAAAGGCCTGATTCACCGAGGGATTGTTTGGCTATTGCAGCTGTTGAAGCTGTGCTAATGAGAGTGTAAGATGCTGTCTAATTCACAAAGCGTGCACAAAGGGTTAAATGTACCACAAACTGTGCGGCAGAGCATACACCGTCTCTGTGGAGTTTCCCAGTGCAGATCTGTGCAGCAGAGAGCGGAGATGCTGACAATTCATCTCTACAATTAGACACAAAACAAGAGCAAATATAGCTGCAAAAGTTCGAGATGCTGACAGTTCATCTCCACAATAAGACACAAAACAAGAGCAAAAGGAGCTGTAAAAGCTAGAGATGCTAACAGTTCATCTCTACAATTTGATGCAAAGGAAGAGCAAACTGCACAGAGCTACAAAAGTTAGAGATGCTGACAGTTCATCTCCACGATTAGACGCAAAACAAGAGCCAACAGAGCTGCAAAAGTTAGAGATGCTGACGGTTCATCTCCTCGATTAGACACAAAACAAGAGCAAACTGCACAGAGCTGCAAAAGTTAGAGATGCTGACAGTTCATCTCCTCGATTAGACACAAAACAAGAGCAAACTGCACAGAGCTGCAAAAGTTAGAGATGCTGACAGTTCATCTCCAAAATTAGACATAAAAGAGGAATAAACTGCACAGAGCTGCAAAAGTTAGAGATTCTGACAGTTCATCTCTACAATTAGACACAAAACAAGAGCAAACTGCACAGAGCTGCAAAAGTTAGAGATGCTGACAGTTCATCTCCACAATTAGACACAAAACAAGAGCAAACTGCACAGAGCTGCAAAAGTTAGAGATGCTGACAGTTCATCTCTACAATTAGACACAAAACAAGAGCAAACTGCACAGAGCTGCAAAAGTTAGAGATGCTGACAGTTCATCTCTACAATTAGACACAAAACAAGAATAAACTGCACAGAGCTGCAAAAGTTAGAGATGCTGACAGTTCATCTCTACAATTAGACACAAATCAAGAGCAAACTGAAAAGAGCTGCAAAACCTTTCGTGTATATTTGCACTTGAATAAAGTTAGCATAATATGCTTTTTGAATTAGACTTTGAGACTGAATATTACGGCGCTAATGATGCTTCAAAGACTGTAACCTTCTGTTCTTTCAGTTAAACTTATGAGATGTTTTTTTCTGCTTCTGAGCAAACTGACTGAATTGTTCAAGAACTTAAACTTCTGTCTGCTCCAAAGTCAAAATTTGTTCATGGAAAGAAACTTTTGTTGTGTATTTCAAGATGCTGAAAGACATGTTGGGGTGCTTAAAGCCTGATCCGATTTTGTGAAATGCCATTCAGTTTGCATATTTTAAATCCTGCTAATCTTTACCATCACTGATACTTCCTAAATCAAAAATTGCATTGTGATTTTGAGCCAAATAATAATTCCAATATTGATATACCTGTATCAGTAATCAAATAAACAAATGTTTCATCCATAAACAAAGACATCTTGATTTGAACTGACGATGAATCTCTTCTGGTGTGTTTGCTGGCTCTACTTCTGGAGTCCAGATGATGTTTAGATCGTGAAGCTTCGTCTGAAAAGTCAGCCATGTGTAGCAGAGCGTTGTCAAAATGTGCAGATGTATGAAATCAGACACTCAGTATGTTTGCTGTAACAGTGAATGACATGAAGTATGTTTTCTGCACTCTTCACTGAGTGCTCGAATCACCGGAGAGAAACAGACTTTTCACTCGACAGCTTCACTTGAAAAACACACGTATGAAATTAAGTTGATTTCTTTGGCTACACTGGAAATATATTGAACCTCAAATGAAGTGTAACCCTGGTTCAGACAAACTTCCTGCCTTGTTTCAAAGACTGATGTGCAGACACAAAAACACGAAAGTACGTCACTCTCTCAGAGTTTACTGGTGGTGGTGGGGTCATGGCTTTGTTGTGTATCACTGTGTTTGTGGACGATAGTGTCGTGCTGTGTTTGCACTGGCGGAGGTGTGTGTGCACTCCTCTCGTGATAAAGTGTTCAGTGTTGTGTTCGGCCTCTCCCGTAGGGTCCCGCTTCTGTCTGTGGCTTCTCCTACACTCTGCTCCTTCACGATAACTCTAACTCTGCACTAACACTGAACCTGACCGAGCCTGAGTCCAAGGATAAGGGTTTTAAATGCTTTCTGTTACTCAGCGTGGGTTTGTGAAATCAATTATAACACAACTCCAAGATTTGTCAATGTGGCTCTCCTTTTCGGGGACTTTTAATTAACAAGCTGGACATCTATATCCATGAAAAAAGTGATGTGGCTTGGTGTGCCACTTTGAAAATCATATTAAGAATGTAAGTTTCAAGTGCAGCTCTGCGACATATGGAGCCCCTGAAATCTTAAAAGGTGATCTTTTTTTATCTTGTGCATACCGATCATCAACTTATAGGTACAATTCATTATCCCGTTTGCACAAATTATGACCTTGTGTGTAATAATAATAATAATTTTATTTGTAGAGCACTTTTCAAAAACCAAGTTACAAAGTGCTTTACATGGACAGCAGTTCATAAAATCGCACAAATCAAGATAAAAACATACTTTAAAAGACATAAAATTCCCTTAAAAGAACTCTAAAGGAAGACCACTATTTTAAAATAAATTTCTTAAGATGGTTTAAACCAAATAAAATCCAGATAAAATCAGGAAAGGCTCTATGCTTAAAGTATGTTCTCAGAAGAGATTTAAAAGAGATCTATGACTCAGCAGACCTGGTCCTGTATGCACGTCCAGCCATTACACCAACGTGACCATTAGTCTTTACGCACCGTTAAGGAACAGCCCATTTGGTTGTAGCGTTAGCCGCATGCACGACTGCAAATAATTGGCCAATTACCTAATTGAGCCATGACAGTGAGGCTGGTGCAAAACGTCATATGTCCAGGGAACCTCCTGGAAAACCCTGATCCAACAAATTCAAATTGCGCATGCTTATTACGCATAAGCAACAAAAAACATGGCGAGCGGTACCGGTGTGACTGAGAGAAGATCAAGGAATAACAAACTTTCAGTGGAAGAAGAAATGGACATTTTATTACAAGAATATAGAATGAACAAACAGCTGTTATCAGCAAGTCAGTCATCAAAGATAACAAACAAGGAGAAAGGGAAAGTTTGGCTTAAGATCTTGAAACGGGTAAATGTGTGTGGTGTTTCTGAGCGCACAGTAGAAGACCTACAAATAAAATAAAGTCTTTGCATATTTGGTCTTAAATGGTAATGCATAAGCATGATGTCCTCCATCCTTTAAACAGCCTAACAGGTTTGGTAAACCTGCCGTTAGCACCTGTAATGGTTGGGTCTACCACTATTAAATGTAATGCTTTGTTGGGGCGTTAACCTGGCTCATGCATACCGCTAATCCATTGTTTTTTCAGCATTAGTACAAACGGCCCGTTTTGATCGCTAATGACTGGACATGCATACGGGCCCTGATGTTCCTTCGCTTGTATGCACCAGCTACTTTCTTGCATGCACAGGTTAATAATCTTGTGTGCACAAGATATAAGAATATGCACATAGGATAATTCACACGATAAAAGTTACCACCTTTGCAGGACATCAAGGGCTCCAGTGTGGCATACGACAGGCTTCAATCACACCTAGTACTTGCCTCCTCTGGGGATGATATATGTTCAAAGGTAGAACTGCACCTTTACAAGTAAGACAGGGTTGAAGATACGTGCCTTGTTCGAGACATTTTTGCAGACAAACTATCATTAGTTTCTACGATAGGCTGCATAAGAGAAGTGGTTACAGTATTTCCTCCAGCACAGGCATTAACTTCACAGTTTAGGCCGAGTCTACTTCCATCTGGTTGTACTGCACTAACATGCTAAAGAGTTTACGGCTCTTATGCATGTAAATGAAACCCAACATAAAGTATGTGAAAGGATTTGAAACCCTTATTTGGACTCAGGTGCACGCCGCTCCTAACTGACGCCATATGCACAACTTAAATGCCTCCACTCACTGTATAAAAAGATAGGAGAGTTAAAGTATTCCTTTGTAAATATGTATTTTTTACAAGAGTAGTATTTATATGTGGGCTTGCACGGTCATACCGTATGTGTGTGTGGATCATTCTTTCATTGGGGTGCACATTATTCACTCATTTTGTAGAGGTGTAGTGACGGTTTGTAGCTCATTTCAGGCAGCTCGTCAGTCTCCTGTCATAGTTTCATTCTTCTGTCTTTGTGCTAAAGACTAAACCTCTTCTGTTTGTGCTTATTCTCTTCTCATGTCTCACTTATTCACAGCCGTGTACTTTAACTTCACACAGATTGTTGATGGTAGATTCTGGCTTCTGCAAAATATCCAAACTACTGTCTAATAAACGAGCTCTGACATGATGAACCATGTAGCGTCTCAGACTGTCTCATCAGAGTGCTTTAGCCGCGGTGATGTTTGTTCTTTATTGTTTGTTGGTCTGTGTGTTATAACTGTAAATAAATGTACCGACTGTGTTGTATGTTTGACTATCATGTACTGTAAGTTTGCTCTTTGTGCCTCTCTGCACCTCACACAATCAAAGACTGTTATTGAACTGTGTGGTTATTGGAACGCTTCCTGTGCTTCAGTGTAAAGATGTCAGGTGACTCTATCAGGTGCTTAGTCAAATTCAATCTGATCATTCTTTGGCTTCAAATTGGACTCCTCTTCCTTGTTTCAGTGGCATGTTTGGGGACTAAGTGTCGACTTTTGGGTGATTTGTGTGAAGTGAACCGTGCAGATGACTTTGTAGCTTCAGGCAGGCTCTGTGACCTCTCTGTGTGCCACGCAATCAATGATGCACCCCAACTCTTTCTGTTTCTCTTGTGTTTGTACTGTACATACCAGATATAATGTTGTTCAATAAAATATTCATCATCATGGAATCAATGGTTTTCTCTCTGTTAAACCACACAATGCTGCACGATGAATGCAGCTGCTACCTTTTCCACTTCTCCTACTTTTTCCACCTCTTCTACCTTTTCCACTAATTCTACTTTTTCCACTTCTTCCACTTCTACTACTTTTTCCACCTTTTCCACTTCTTCTACTCCTACTTTTTCCACTTCTTCTATTCTTCTACTTTTTCCACCTCCTGTACTTTTTCCACTACTTCTACCTCTTCCACTTCTTCCACTTCCACTACTTCTACTACTTCAACTACTTCTACATGTTCAGCTGTGCTTCACAGCTTTCAGCCTTCAGCTTCAGCATTTGAACGCATTTGCTTTCAGGAAATGCAACCTTTCCAGTTGTTAATAATTAAACACAGAGTACAGTCTAGACCTGCTCTGTTTGTAAAAGCGTCTTGAGATAATGTTTGCTGTGATTTGGCGCTATACAAATGAAGAAACCCAGAGGGGACGATTTAACAATTTATTGACAGTATACATCCAGGAGTATTTTTTTCACATTAAGTCTAACAGAAGGATACTTTTTAACATTTTATACATATGAGGGACATTCAGAGGGCATTGTTTCATGCAATTTCGAATGAAAGGGCACCAGAGTGGGCACTTTGTAATGTTTTTCTAAGCCAAGCTATTGGACTGGTGTGCTCTAGTCTTAACCACAGTCTCCATCATCAGCTCCTGTTTCTGACATTCTCTTCTCCTGTTTGACCTTGGTGACGCTCTGAAGCCTGACTACCAACGCACTTCTGTGTTTCTAGCTGAACGGTCCGAATGGTCACAAACACTACAACTACAACATTTCTCTCACGTGTCCTTAAAGCCCTTTACCGAAGACAGAGCAGATTAAGACTCACTCTCCTTTGTGAACTACCATGTGTCTGTTTATAGATGTTTTCCGACTAAATGTTTTACCACACACCAAACAGAAAAAGGGTTTCTTTCCTGTGTGAATCAACATATGTATAGTCAGACTCGATTTAACAGTAAACCCTTGACCACACTCAGAGCAGCTGAAAGGTTTCTCTCCCGTGTGAACTAACTTGTGACTGATCAGACCATGTTTACGTTTAAACCGTCTACCACACTCGGAGCAACTGAAAGGTTTCTCTTTTGTGTGGACCAACATGTGTGATGTCAAAGTGGATCTATAACTAAACCTTTCACCACACTCAGAGCAGCTGAAAGGTTTCTCTCCCGTGTGAATTACCTTGTGACTGATCAGACCCGCTTTACAGTTAAACCCTTTACCACACTCAGAGCACCTGAAAGGTTTCTCTCCCGTGTGAATTACCTTGTGTCTCATCAGACTCTCATTACGTGTAAACCCTTTACCACACTCGGAGCAACTGAAGCATTTCTCTCCCGTGTGAATTACCTTGTGTGTGATCAGATCCGGTTCACATTTAAACCGTTTACCACACTCGGAGCACCTGAAAGGTTTCACTCCCGTGTGAATTACCTTGTGGGCGATCAGACCCTTTTTATGTTTAAACCGTTTACCACACTCAGAGCAGCTGAAGGGTCTCTCTTCTGTGTGAACCAACATGTGTGAAGTCAGACTGAATTTCTCTCTAAACTCCTTACCACACTCAGAGCAACTGAAGGGTTTCTCTCCCGTGTGAATTGCCTTGTGTGTGATCAGGTATCGTTTACGTTTAAACCGTTTACCACACTCCGAGCAACTGAAGGGTCTCTCTTCTGTGTGAACTGCCTCGTGTTTGATCAGGGACCCTTTATGGTTAAACCGTTTACCACACTCAGAGCAGCTGAAGCGTTTCTCTCCCGTGTGAACTACCTTGTGCATGGTCAGGTATCGTTTACATTTAAACCGTTTATCACACTCCGAGCAACTGAAGGGTCTCTCTTCTTTGTGAATTACCTTGTGTATGTTCAGGGACCCTTTATGGTTAAACCGTTTACCACAGTCAGAGCAGCTGAAGCGTTTCTCTCCCGTGTGAATTGCCTTGTGTTCGTTCAGGTATTGTTTACATTTAAACTCTTTACCACACTCTGAGCAGCTATGCACTGTTTTAGCAGTCACTCTCTTGCCTTTGGTGGATTTTGGGGGGTTTAAACCTGACTCGTGCTCGTTGGTCTCCCCCAGATTACAAATGTCTTCAGTTTCAGGTTCAGAGGTGTTTTCAGATTCAGTATCGCCTCCTGGATCTGAGTTCCTTGCTGTTTCTGGTCCTCCACAGATCTCTCTATCAGCTTCTGTTTCCATATTGGGAGTGTGTCCCTGATGAGGCTGTAAGAGCTGACATTTCTCTTCGTCATCTTCGCTCTTCACAGGGAGAACCGTCGGTTTCAACTTGGTTGGATCAGCCTCCTCGAGTCCTTGAAGCGGCTCTCCCTCCTGACTGCTCCAGAGTTCCTCCTGTTCTTCTTTAATGTGCGGGGGTTCAGTGTTCTCATGGTCCAGACGGGGGCTCCACCTCTGCTTCTCATCAGGATCTTCTTTACTCAACTCTGATAACAATAAGACACAAGATATGCTGAGTTTACTGTGTAACCCTAATTGACAAAGTGATACTTGAAACCATTATATTGTTTACATTTATTATATCAGGACATTTTTAAAAGGGTTGTGTCTGAGAGAAACAAAATTTCAATCCTCTGCATGTCTGTTACATACTGAAGTACTGACAATGAAGGAGACTTTAACTTTGACCTTAACTCTGCTCTTTAAACGGCACATGAGATATTTATTTCAATCTCCAATTTGGGGATGGTGAAACTCCTATGTAAAAGCCGCTACATCACCTCCTCCAAGAACTGCCCCCTTATTAAAGTGGAGGGGCTTGTGTGTCCCGGTGAACCCGGATGCTATGTTGTTAGTAGCTTCAGCCCCTGGTTGGGTCTCCCTAGGTAAATTGATAAATTGGTCCTTGGGGAGGGTTCAGACCAAAAGGGATTAAAAAAAACAGTGCAGACAGAATTTGCCACATCAATCTATCGATTGATATCAGTATTAAAATCGGCAACATTTCACTCTTTTAACACTTTTGCTTTTGTAATATCTCACATTATAATCTAGCCTGTTCTCGCAAAAAAAAAATCAAAAGAAAACATTCTTGATGTGATCACTATATCTGATTCTCTTGATTCAAATAGAAATGCCATGAATGCAAAATACAGGTCTGCATTGCACTTTTACGAAGCCCCCTGAATACACCTGCAGTGACAGGCGCTCTGGACAGACAGTCAGTTCACAGCGCTCTTTGGAGGTCAAAGTTGATCAAACTTTAGGCTGATTTATACTTCTGCATCTCCCCTACGCAGCAGGGGCTGACACGGACATGAGCACCACAAACTTGTGCGTCGTTGAGTCCCTGACGCGCTGAAAAGTTGCTTTTTCGTTAGTTATTAGAGTTTAAAAAACAGGGTTTTACTTCCAGGTTTGCTTTGATTCACAGACGCCGTAGAGGGAAACTTCAAAGGACACACAGCGTCTTGTGACGCTACGCTGTAGGGCGGAGCTTGTTACCGTGGCTTCACAGACTCTGGCTGCACAATGGCGGCGCCCAGGAGCGGGATTTTTTGGCTTCAGAACCGTACAACGGGAAGAGGCGGAGCAACACTGTCCATTTTTATTTACAGTCTATGGTGCATACCCATGAAACATTTGGCCCGGTTCGAGCCCAGCCTGTGGCTTTTTAATTGCATATTTTTTCCCCACTGTCTCCCACTTTCTACACTGTCCTCTCCTCTATAAATAAAAGGTGTCAAAGCCCAAATATATTATTTTTTTTAAAAAAAAAGGAAAAGGAGAATTTCTCCTGTGTGGCAACAGTTTGATTTAAAGCTGGGGTTGGTAATCAGATTTAGATACACTTTTTGTTATACTGGTTAAAATGATCTTTATGTCCTGATGGCGATCAATACATGATGTGTTCTTAAAAAAGAATGAAAAAAAGCTGCTATCTACAGTCCGAGTAAACCTGGGAAAACACCAACCAATCAGCGTTTTTTGGCACCCCAAATGTTAAACCAATCAAATCCCGTCCTGCCGTTCTGCCCTCCTCCTGCGCGTACATTTCCCCGGCGTGCACTCCTCCGAGTCCCCGTCTCCTGCCTCTGCTTCCCCTGCCTCTATTTACTGCCCCTCTCGCTCGACCTCGGGCCTGTCCCCTCTGACCTGATGAGGTGCTTTGCTCAGGATTGTAGTCCGGATCAGAGTCTAAAAAGCTCTCACCAACAAGCAGAATAATTAATGACTTTCAGTAAGTCCTACAGAAATGTAGATGTACTGGAGCGTCCGTCCGGACGCTGTAGGGATGACGAGCCGATTGGTGAACACGTTGATCTTTAATAACCGGTGACTGTCGGCCGTGATCACGCCAACCAACAAAACAACAATCAATGTTTGAATGAATGAAGAACTTCTCCTCTTGTCTCTCCTCTCTCCCGCTCACACACTCTACACCTCTCCTGATGCCTTCACTGACTGTCAACACTGTAGGAATTAAGAACATCTACACTGAACACGTTTAACAAACAGTAGAGCTGTTACAGTATTATATGTGTGTTATAACTTTTCTCCTGATATCGTGTCACCGGTACAACTGGATAATGCTAGCATGACAGTTGTGAGTACTAACAGCAGCCATGTTTGTTTGTGTTTTTAACTTTCACTATTTGGTGAGGACCGGTTTTGAAGCAGTCACCATCATATGGTTGCAAGCATAGACTGTATAAAATATGGACGTAGTATCCGTGACGTCACCCATCTGTTCCTGAGAGCTGTTTTGAAGCAAATCGACGGCGGCAGCCATATTGGTAATGCGAACTCAACCAGGCAGAGTGTGACGTAGTGTGAGCCTCTTAGCCAATGGCTGTGTGTCCCCGACCGGGAGTCACGTCAGTCATGTCCTTATTTGGGCAAAACTCGTAATCCTAATATCTTCTGAACCGTCACGTTAGAAAAAAATTCACTCCCCGTACAGTGTATGCCATTAGAGAGATTAGCTTCATAGGGCCAAGCCGTTTTTTGAACCAGGCTGTAAACATGTTTATTAATGCTGCAAAGATCGTCTTTTTCCCATTCATATCTATGTAGTTTCTGGTGTTTCTGCAGCCAGCCTCAAGCGGATTCTCGATGTACTGCAGTTTATAGCACTTCCGCATTGGCTTCATCGTTTGAGACCGGAGTTTGCCGCTTGGGTTAGACGGAGTCCTGAGGAAATGCTATATTCAAATTCATGCTAGTTTTCCGTGATTACCAACCCCAGCTTTAATAACTCCTAATAACACAAGCATATTCAGTGCCCTCTTCCTAGTTCCACAATCACTTTCACTGTCCTCTGCCTGCTTAAGCCAATTCCATTTTCCTAAAGTGACAGAAAAATATAATTACACAACCTGCCATATCATATGATAATACCATGTTGGGAAAATTTACACAGAATACATTCAAAAATATTTTATCATACACATATATGATCATTTATGTCCAGAAATTATTTGTTCATACATTTTTTTGTAATTCATAGTCATTCCCATAACAGACACAAACATTCAATGCATCACACATTATGTGGTTAAGATCCAGCTGCATGTAATGATAAACCTGGCCAGTAGGGGATTTGGTGTGCACGTGAAGCTTCCAGAAATGAACCCTTTCTAGAAACAATTGGCTCAAGTGGTTCGATGCTTCATCTCACCATCACTAATTACTACACATGACAAGAACCAAAGACTAACCTGCTCTATGCAGCTTGATTTCAGGTGTTAAAATCACTTTCTTCAGCTCTCTCTGGCGGTGAAGCTCCTCTTCGTATAAAGATGTTGTGGTTCGTCCTGTATTGTCTTTGGTAACCGCAGCGAGCAGCCGCCTGCTGAATAAATCTTTAAGATCCTGAAACCCGGACATTGAAGCAAACTATTGCTGGAGAGATGAAGACCGAAGCTCCGAAGTTTGGATCACTTGGAGGAAGCGCGTGGTTTCAATAGAAGATGGTGGAGCTGCATCACACATGATACCTCCATGCTCCTCCCATTGAGACCAGGGAAGACAGGGGCGGAGTCTGACTTTGTGGACTGGGGGGCCCCAAACCTTTACTGTATTTAAAATGTACATAACAAACAAGGGGTTATTTCAGAAAGAGCATCATACATAAACAATCATTAAAGACACAGAAACAATACAGCTTTAGTTGTGAATTTAAGGTAAATGATACAATTACACATACACTTGATGTCAAAATTATTAGCCCCCCTTGTGAAATTAGATAAAACCCTTGATTTCTCCATGAAAATGACCATTAAAAACAAGTGTTTATAGTTTATGTGTTTCCAAAATAACAAAGACAAATGTTCGCTATGTTTGACTTGGATATTTTATTGATGCAATGAAATTGAAACAAGAAAAGGTAAAAATGGCAAGTCCAAAATTATCAGCCCCCTGGCCCTAAGTAGTCAATAGTGTGCCCTTTCTGAGCCACACCTGACAACAACCTCTTCAAATAGTTCTTTACAAGGTTGGCACATGTCTCTGGAGGGATTTTGGCCCATTTTTCCAATGCAAATTGTTCCAGCTGGTCCAAAATACATGGTCTCTGAGCATGGACATTCACTTTGAGCACCCACCACAGATTCTTCACAGGATTTAGATCTGGGCTCTGTACGGGCCACTCCAGGACCTTGGTTTTGGTGTCCTTTAAGATCTGTTTGACCAATTTTGCCGTAAGCTTTGGATCGTTGTCTTGCTTGAAGACCCAGCGCCGACCAAAGCCTAGACTAAGAGCAGAGTTCTTCAAATTATCCCTCAAAATATCAACATAACTTTCTTTTTTCATGATGCCATGCACCAGAACAAGATTTCCTGTGCCTGAGGCTGCAAAACAGCCCCACAGTAAGACACTCCCCCCACCATGTGTAATTCTGAGGACCGTGTTCTAAGGGTTGAAGGACTCTCCCTTTCTTGGCCAAACATGAACAACATCCATAAGCCCAAAAAGTTCCATCAGACCAAAAGATGGACTTCCAAAACTCATTTTTACCTTTCAAATGTTCTCGGGCAAACCTCAGTCTCACTCTGATGTGCCGCTCTTTGAGTAAAGGGGTTCTTCTGGGACGATGGTCCTGAAGCCCACTACAATGAAGATCCCACACAACTGTGCTCCTTCAAACATCAACTCCAATGGAGGTCAGGTCAGCAATAGTCATCTTGGCAGATGTCCGGGGCTTCTTGCTGACATCTTCGACTACTTTCCTTTCCAAAGTTCATGAAATCTTGCGTTTTCTACCACGCCCAAGTTTGTTTCCAACAGAGTTTGTCTCCTTGTACTTTGCAATGATGCAACATACAGCTATTCTAGACACTGTAAAATGCCTGGAAATTACAGTATAGCCTTCCCCCTTATTATGAGCCTCAAATATCTTCTTTCTGAGCTCAAGACTGATTTCCATTGTCTTTGGCATGGTTACTATGAGTAGTCTCTCTCAATAACTTGTTTAAGTGCCCTGTTTGGAGTCCCTTAAGTAAATCTCAATGCTGTTTGAATGCTCAGGTGTTGTTAGGAAACAAAATGACTGCTCAGGTGTGTTTTAAAAGTAAAAATTCACAGGGGGGCTAATAATTTTGACCACCCCATTTTTCACTATATTTGATATTAAGTTATTCTAAAAATTTATTTTACATACCAAAATGTACCAAAGCTACTAAAGAACACTGGCGAATGTTTGCTTATATCAAGTTTTATCAGTGATTCAAACATTCGGGAGAATTTAAGGAAAATGTTCCAGAATTCCTGGGGGGCTAATAATTTTGACCTCAAGTGTACATAGAAAATAAATCATAAAATAAGTTCAGTAAGGAGAGGGAATCATTTTACAGTACAGTTCTTTTAGGGAGTCATATATTTTGAGCTCCTGAGCTCCCTTGTCTCGTAGGTTCCTCTGAGCTGCCGTAGACGTCCTCCTGCTGCAAACATTCTGGACTCCAGCGGCAACAGCTTCTACTACTCGTCTCATCACTATCACCTCTCTCTATTGGCTGATATATAATGCTGATATTGTTGTTCCTTTTTTTGTATTTGATAAAATACAACTAATTAATAATTATAACATCCATTATTGCATGCACATTTAAATCTTATATCCATGTTTATTTTAGCTGACAACATGGTTTAGATGGCTTTTTAATTAATTAATTAATTAATTAATTAATTAAATAGAAATATACACTGGGTTATAGTATATTTATCAATCAATCAATCAATTAAGTTTTAGTTATACTATTACTTTAATATGGAGTTGGCCTCCCTTTTGCAGCTTTAACAGCTTCAACTCTTCTTGAAAATCTTTCCACAAGATGTTGGAGTGAGGCCCTTCTCCTTTGGAATCATCTACCAGTCAAGGTCCGGGAGGCAGACTGTTTGAAGAATTCCGTTCAGACTAAAATTGCGGGCGTGGCAGGCGTTGAGGCGGGGCATCAAACGCACATACAGCTTTGAATGTGAAGAATGACGCCCAAATAAGGGTGCATACTTTTTAGAGCTCCTCCTAGAGTTTTTCTCTGATTCAGTCCAAACAAGGCACATTCTATAGCAGACATATTGACAATTAAATTATTGTTAAAGGAATTCTGTTCAGACAAAAATTGTGGCCGTGGCATGCGTTGAGGCGGGGCTCAAACGCAAACACAGCTTTGAATGTGAAGAATGACGCCCAAATAAGGGTGCATACTTTTGAGAGCTCTCAGATCTAGCTTTCGCATCGTGTGGTGGCAAATATCAGGCGGCGGTTTGCATGTGGCGGTGGCTCGCGTAGGCGGCAGCCACGGGTGTGCGAGGGCCGGTTCATCGCCACTTGCAGCTTTAATTTTGTATTGCTTCATTTTGCTTTGCACTTCTTCTTGTTTTTATTGCCCACTGTAAATCACTTTGTTACTTGTATTGAAAAGTGCTATATAAATAAAGTATTATTATTATTATTAGTAGTAGTAGTATTATAATTATTAGTATTATTGTTATTATTATTCCTTCAGAAAACTCCCAGAAGGCTCAGCTGACTAGTCAAGAGTAATATGAAGTTTGAGTCAAAATACAAATATTATCAAAATACTTCAAGTTGGAGCTACCACCTTTGAGCCAAGTGTAACCCACGTGGGATCCATCCATCCATTATCTTGACCGCTCATCCCGTTAGGGGTCACGGGGGGCTGGAGCCTATCCCAGCTGACTTCGGGCGGAAGGCAGGGTACACCCTGGACAGGTCGCCAACCTATCACAGCGCTAATACAGAGAGACAGACAACCATTCACGCACACACTCACACCTATGGGCAATTTAGAGTGAACAATTAACCTGGAGAGCATGTTTTTGGACTGTGGGAGGAAGCCAGAGTACCCGGAGAGAACCCACACATGCACGGGGAGAACATGCAAACTCCACACAGAAAGGTACCCACCCGACCGGGGATTCGAACCAGGAACCTTCTAGCTGTGAGGCAACGGCGCTACCAACTGCACCACCGTACAGCCGCCACATGGGATCTGATTCATAAAATGTTGTTATGGTATTCTCATTATTGCCTTATTGTCATTTGTAAACTATTATTGTCACTTGTTTTACTTGACTTATATTGTGATGTTTTCCTGCTAGTTTCATGGTGGATTCTGATGTGTGCTCACTGCTGTTCCTGCTCCGTGTGTGCCAGAGAGGTGCTAATGTCTGCCGCTACACCCCATCCTGGATCTTTAATTAACAGGGGAGGAGGAGAGGAAAGGAAAGTCAGATAATACAGATTTATTAAGAAGCTACAAAGTCCTGAGTTCTGAACAGAAAGAGGATTATAAAATCATCTCTCTGTGGTCTCAGGCTCAGACATGAGTTGAATGTTGCATTGCAGATTTGTTTGATGGGGGTCACAGTGAGTTAACATATTTTAACATGTGTGATTCCATTTCATTTTGTAATACCGTAAAATGTCATTACCTAAAGAATCTATTATATAAAAAATGAAATGCATTAATTAATCACAAACAAATGAAAAAAATAAATGAACAAATGAACTTATTAATGAAGGAATAAATGAATCAATGAATATATAAATAGGTATGTATGAGTCTATGTACAGTTTCGTGGGGGCATGGAAATATTTTCATCCACAAAGGGGGGCCCCGCAGAAAAAAGTTTGGGAACCACTGGACAAATGCTGCTCAGATGCTAACATTACCGATGGACAGACGGGAAGGTTCTTCTGTTTGTGGGACATAAAATAAGAAGTTGGAGGCCGTAAAAGACCACAAATCATCCAAGACACACAAACAACTAAATGATGTCTAAATATTTTTTACTTTCAATTGGCGCATATATTTTAAAAGTGGCAGGTAGAAAATATGAGTGGCAGACAAAAGAAATTACTTGCCTGCCACAGTGGCAGGCAGTGAAAAAAGTTAATTTCAGACCCTGCTGACTACCAACGCACTTCTGTGTTTCTAGCTGAACGGTCCGAATGGTCACAAACACTACAACTACAACATTTCTCTCACGTGTGTCCTTAAAGTCCTTTACCGAGGACAGAGCAGATTAAGACTCGCTCTCCTTTGTGAAGTAGCATGTGTCTGTTTAGAGATTGTTTATATCTAAATGTTTTACCACACACAGAACAAAAAAAGGGTTTCTTTCCTGTGTGAATCAACATGTGTGAAGTCAGATTTGATTTATCAGTAAACCCTTTACCACACTCAGAGCAGCTGAAAGGTTTCTCTCCCGTGTGAACTAACTTGTGACTGATCAGACTACGTTTACGTTTAAACCCTTTACCACACTCGGAGCAACTGAAAGGTTTCTCTTTTGTGTGGACCAACATGTGTGATGTCAAATTGGGTCTATAACTAAACCTTTCACCACACTCAGAGCAGCTGAAAGGTTTCTCTCCCGTGTGAATTACCTTGTGACTGATCAGACTACGTTTACGTTTAAACCCTTTACCACACTCAGAGCAGCTGAAAGGTTTCTCTCCCGTGTGAATTACCTTGTGACTGATCAGACTACGTTTACGTTTAAACCCTTTACCACACTCAGAGCAGCTGAAAGGTTTCTCTCCCGTGTGAATTACCTTGTGACTGATCAGACTACGTTTAAGTTTAAACCCTTTACCACACTCAGAGCAACTGAAGGGTCTCTCTTTTGTGTGAACTGCCTTGTGTAGGATCAGACCCTCTCTAAGGTTAAACCGTTTACCACACTCGGAGCAGCTGAAGCGTTTCTCTCCGATGTGAATTACCTTGTGTGTGATCAGACAACGTTTACGTTTAAACCCTTTACCACACTCGGAGCAACTGAAGGGTCTCTCTTCTGTGTGAATTACCTTGTGTCTGATCAGGGCCCCTTTTTGGTTAAACTGTTTACCACACTCAGAGCAACTGAAGGGTTTATCTTCTGTATGATCCAACATGTGAGAAGTCAGACTGGATTTGTCTCTAAACTCTCTACCACACCCAGAGCAACTGAAGGGTTTCTCTCCCGTGTGAATTGCCTTGTGACTGCTCAGGTATCGTTTACATTTAAACCGTTTACCACACTCCGAGCAACTGAAGGGTTTCTCTTCTGTGTGAACTGCCGTGTGTTCGTTCAGGTATTGTTTACATTTAAACTCTTTACCACACTCTGAGCAGCTATGCACTGTTTTAGCAGTCACTCTCTTGCCTTTGGTGGATTTTGGGGGGTTTAAACCTGACTCGTGCTCGTTGGTCTCCCCCAGATTACAAAAGTCTTCAGTTTCAGGTTCAGAGGTGTTTTCAGATTCAGTATCGCTTCCTGGATCTGAGTTCCTTGCTGTTTCTGGTCCTCCACAGATCTCTCTATCAGCTTCTGTTTCCATCTTGGGAGTGTGTCCCTGATGAAGCTGTAAGAGCTGACATTTCTCTTCGTCATCTTCGCTCTTCACAGGGAGAACCGTCGGTTTCAATTTGGTTGGATCAGCCTCCTCGAGTCCTTGAAGCGGCTCTCCCTCCTGACTGCTCCAGAGTTCCTCCGGTTCCTCTTTAATGTGCGGGGGTTCAGTGTTCTCATGGTCCAGACGGGGGCTCCACCTCTGCTTCTCATCAGGATCTTCTTTACTGACTGCCAGCTGCTGGACATCTGCAGGAAACTCTGATAACAAAAAGACACAAGATATGCTGAGTTTACTGTGTAACCTGATTTGACAAAGTGAGACTTGAAACCATGACTCAATTTGGTTGAAAAAAAAAAAAGATGAAAACAAAGGGGAAAAAATAGGCAGTGAAAAAAGTTAATTTCAGACCCTGCTGACTACTAACGCACTTTTGTGTTTTTAGCTGAACGGTCTGAATGGTCACAAACACTACATCTACAACATTTCTCTCACGTGTGTCCTTAAAGTCCTTTACCAGAGACAGAGCAGAGACTCACTCTCCTGTGTGAACTACCATGTGTTTGTTTAGAGATTGTTTCTATCTAAATGTTTTACCACACACAGAACAAAAACAGGGTTTCTTTCCTGTGTGAATCAACACGTGTGAAGTCAGAGTCGATTTAACAATAAACCTTTTACCACACTCAGAGCACCTGAAGGGTTTCTCTTTTGTGTGAACCAACATGTGAAATGTCAAACTGCTTCTCTGACTAAACCCTTTACCTACTGGTTCTTATTGAGGAAAAAATAGCATGTTTTTATGTGGTGTAACGAAGAGCCCTTCGTTACTCATGACGGACGGCTGTTGTGTTGTAAATATTGCACAAGGGTTTGGGCTCACGGCACTTTAATAAACAACACACAGTATTGATGGCACCTTGCACTTTATTAGCGATCTTTGCACAGTACATTTGCACATTGCGTATTTGCACATTTGTTGTTGTTATTTGTTGATTAAGGAATTAAGCCGGAGTTAGGCAAACCATAGTGCGTGGTTGAGGTGTAGTTGTCCGGGGGTTGCCGGCGTGGGGGCGCTGCTCCACCTGAAGAAGAGAGGAGAGTTAGAAGGTTCCGCGAGACGATATTTAACGTCAGCAATAAGTAATCATGTGTGCAGTGTTTATGAATATGTGCGTGGTTGTATTAACGTTAAAGTGTGCCAGGGCGGTAGTGCAAATAGGTCGAAATTGTTTGTTTGACTTACCTGGGGTTGCTGTTCTGTGTCCGCTCCAGGGTGTTCCGGTTAAAAGATTCCCCGAGGAACGGACACCCAGATAAAGGTTCCGGGGTGGGACCAGAGCACAAATTGGTCAGGGGGGAGTCTGAATTTAGCGGTGCAAGGGAATGAATTAAAGGGCATGTTTGAGATGTATTTTAGGAAATGTGGGAATTATAAAATGTGGTTAATATTGGGGACATAAAGTCAGGAACAGGGGAAGGGGTCTAAGTTAATGGAGAGCAGAATAAATAATTTGTGAACACCTCCAGATGGTTTGGTCCAGGAGGCCAATTAGTGCCACACTATAAAAGGTGCCAGTTATAACCTGTCTGTGTCGTTGTTGGTTGGTGTCTGATGTCACTGTGGCTGTTTGTTCAGTAGACCCGTTTGTGGTGCACCTGAACCACCGCCTATGATTTTGTTCGTCATGCCTACGGTATCATCCAGCCACTAAAGGGTCATTCTAACACGTGGTCAGGTGTCAGCCAGGAGCGCAACCGGGTCAGAATCAGTCCGGCAGCAGAGAAAACAAGAGACCTGTCACTCAGCCGCAGCCCCCAGCTGAGCGTCTCCTCTGCAACACCTTCAGTCAGCTGATTCACATCAAAACATGCTTTAAACTTAAAACACTTGTCTGGCAGAATGTTGTTAAGTAGTTGTGGTGATACCTACAAGACTGCAAGTCAAAGTATTTTGTAAGTTTACAACTGTAATTCAAGTAGATAGTTAAACCATCTTTCATATTGTGGAATCTTGATTAATATCCTCTATTATAATCATGCATTTTCCTTAAATATAATCATGTTTTTCTTATTATGCTCATGTATTCTTCTTTTAACAATTATATTCATATGTTTTCCATTTTATATGTTTTATTGAAGAAACCAGCTGTGGAATCTCGCTTAATTTCCTTATTATACTCATGTATTTTTCTTGTTATATACATGTATTCTCTCTTAATAGTTATATTCATATGTTTTCTTTTTGTATGACTTATTAAGTCATAAGCTAATAGTAGGGTATAAGACCAGCGATCTGTGCAGTTCCTGGAAAACATGTTTGACCGAGGTCAGATCTATTTGCCTCTATATCATAAGGTCAATCAGCCAGGATGTGGTAGTTCATCTTTGCTGAGTTGCTTTGCAAGCACAGGAAATGTTAGCTTGTGCTTTTGATTACGGTTGTACGTAAGCTTAGGGGATTTCTGGCTACCAATGACATGCGCTTTATGCTAAATGAATAACCACATGTGCTGATGTGTGCACATTTAGAGTCTTCTATGCATTGTGGCTTATAGGTCACAAGTAGGGGTGCAACGGATCAAAAAACTCACGGTTCGGATCGGATCACGGTTTTGAGTCACGGATCGGATCATTTTTCGGATCAGCAAAAAAAAAAAAAAAAAAAAAAAAAAAGACAAATACAACTTTGTCCCTCCATTTATTTTGTAAAACACTTTTAAACTTTTGCCAATAAAATAAAAACAAGATTCAACTCAAAATGTACTGCTTGTGCAAAGCACCCTATCTGTGGGCCCAGTCCTACCTCATTCACTGCATTTCATGGCATGGCAAGTGAAGGAGCAGAGGAACTTCAAAAGTTTCACTCCATTCTTCTTTCAATCGTTGATTTTCACCGTCCACTTTTCTTTGAGCTGCAAACTTGGAACACACCGTTTTCGTGCATTCTAGGGCCCTACAGCTGGCAAAGTGCCAATATGCGAACTGCTCCATAAACGAAAGTGAAAGTTAAAGATTTCACTCGCAGCATTGGACTCTAAGTAAGTGACCCATTAACAGGCTGTCTGCATATCGTTGACATGGAGACAAGTCCCGGTAAACACGAGGTGACCCGACCAAAACACAGAGTGAAGGAATAACAGTTCGGGGGCCACAAATGGTCTGGTGGGTGCGCGACGGAATTTCATAACGTGGCTCAAACACATTCAGCATTCACTGTATTTCACAGGGAAACCAAAATGCTCCCATACATGTGACTTACAAGATGCAGGAGGTTTTTTCAAGTTCCTCTGCTCCTTCACTTACCATGACTACCGCTGCGCTTGACGAGTGAGTGTGGATTGAACATGCGGTCATCACGTGAACACGCGCAACTTTTTTCATCAACCGATCCGCGGACCACGTCCGTGCCGAACCGTGGAGAGGCATCCGTACGGATCACGGATCAACGATGATCCGTTGCACCACTAGTCACAAGACTGATGTATGTCTCTATTGTTTCCGTGTGCTATGCTCTAATCGACACCTTTTACCCTTAAAGGTGACATATCATGCAAAATTGACTTTTTAATGGTTCTCTACCTGAAATATGTGTCCCTGTCTACAAACCCCCCGAGAATGAAAAAAATCCATTCTGCCCCTGTTCTGATTTCTCCACCTTTCTGTAAATGTGTGTGAAACGAGCCGTTTCAGACTTCCGTGTTTTTGTTACGTAACAACAATATCCGGTCTGTCACGGAGTCAGAGCTCGGAGCTTGTTCAGCCCATAGACTGTATAAAATAATACTGAATCCCTCCTCCGTTTTTCATTCCCTGCACACGTGTGTGCTAATAAGGAGCTAAGGAGGGAGGCATGCTAGTTGTAGGCGGTCTTAATAAACACAAAGGTGGGTTTTACTCCCCACGTCTGCAGATTTGAAGATGTAGTGGATGATTTTTATTTGTAATGGATAAGTGCTAGCGCTAGTTAGCATAGCCACATAGCTATATGTTCATAGCTGTAGCTGTAGCTGTAGCTGTAGCAAGACACACGTCGACATACTGACAAATAAAACAACAAGTAACACTAAATCTGTGACCAATCCTTCATAAAAGGTCCTGCTGCCTTTCTGGCAGAGGTCGGTTTTACTCCCCACGTCTGCAGATTTGAAGATCTAGTGGATGATTTTTATTTATCATGGATAAGTGCTAGCGCTAGTTAGCATAGCCACATAGCTACATGTTCGTAGCTGTGTACCAAGACACACGTCTACATACTGATAAATAAAACAACAAGAAACACTAAATCTATGACCAATCGTTCAGAAAGGTCCTGCTACAGGCGACTCTCCGTCAGGATCAGATTCAGAGGGTTGAAGTAACGCGATCTCAGAGCAGCCGTGTATATTCAGCCAACATGTAAACATTAGATCAACGTGCTGGAGAGCCGAGGCACATCCACTTCCGGAGGGGGCGTGGTCAGAGAGAAAACAGAGTGTTCTGATGAGGAATGAAGAAGAGGACTTTTCAGGCAGACCAAAATCTGATTTCAAAGTGTTTTTTTGAGCATAAACTTTAAAGACATGTTTTGGGGACCTCTTAGACCAATATATATTGATGAAAAAAGCGTGATATGTCCCCTTTAATTGCAAACCACACGCTTCCCTCCTCCCCAGTGCACGAAGAGATGTATAACTAACTGAATGCTTCTCTAATCGGACAGAGAACTTCGGATGCTCCTTGAGTACGCTGTAACTTCTCTCTCATGCTGCATGAATAAATGTTGTGTGTAAACTTTTATATTGAGTTCGAAGCCTCATTTCTGGTCACTGCTCGGCTGGACGATCGCCTCACGCCGGGCCACGCCACCACACAGCAAATAGTAAGGCACAAGGCCAGAGATCTGTGCAGATCTCTGAATAAAGGTGAGACTGAGGTCAGAGCCCCAGCTTCTGCAAGTTCAATGTAGGTTCAGCTCGGAGTTGGTAAATTCATCTATTTATAAGTTGTTTTGCAAAGATCAAAGAACTAATCCTAGCTTTATATTGCATTTGAATGTAAGCTAAGGGGATTTTTTGGTAACTATGCCAAACTTTGTGTTAGATAAAAGAGCCGATGTACGCTTTTAAGAATTGTTGATATGTGCTTTTGATAACCACAAACGTCGTAAGATGAATAGGAATATGTGCAGACGTGTGCTTTTTGAAAATCACTAGACTAAGGTAATGTCTCTGTTGCGCAACCGGGTCAGAATCAGTCCGGCAGCAGAGAAAACAAGAGACCTGTCACTCAGCCGCAGCCCCCAGCTGAGCGTCTCCTCTGCAACACCTTCAGTCAGCTGATTCACATCAAAACATGCTTTAAACTTAAAACACTTGTCTGGCAGAATGTTGTTAAGTAGTTGTGGTGATACCTACAAGACTGCAAGTCAAAGTATTTTGTAAGTTTACAACTGTAATTCAAGTAGATAGTTAAACCATCTTTCATATTGTGGAATCTTGATTAATATCCTCTATTATAATCATGCATTTTCCTTAAATATAATCATGTTTTTCTTATTATGCTCATGTATTCTTCTTTTAACAATTATATTCATATGTTTTCCATTTTATATGTTTTATTGAAGAAACCAGCTGTAGAATCTCGCTTAATTTCCTTATTATACTCATGTATTTTTCTTGTTATATTCATGTATTCTCTCTTAATAGTTATATTCACATGTTTTCTTTTTGTATGACTTATCAAGTCACAAGCTAATAGTAGGGTATAAGACCAGCGATCTGTGCAGTTCCTGGAAAACATGTTTGACCGAGGTCAGATCTATTCGCCTCTGTATCACAAGATCAGTCAGCCAGGATGTGGTAGTTCATCGTTGCTGAGTTGCTTTGAAAGCACAGGAAATGTAAGCTCGTGCTTTTGATTACGGTTGTATGTAAGCTTAGGGGATTTCTGGCTACCAATGCCACGTGTTTTATGCTAAATGAATAACCATGTGTGTGCACATTTATAGTCTTCTATGCATGGTGACTTATAGGTCACAAGACTGATGTATGTTTCTATTGTTTCCATGTGCTATGCTCTAATCGACACCCTTTACCCTTAATTGCAAACCACACGCTTCCCTCCTCCCCAGGGCACGAAGAAATGTATAAATAACTGAATGTTTCTCTAATCGGACAGAGAACTTCGGATGCTCCATGAGTATGCTGTAACTTCTCTCTCATACACATGTTTCCACCCTCCCTTTCTCCTTCCTTATGTATGAAGAACTGTATTAAGATCACACACACACACGTTTCCCCCCCTCCCTTCCCCCCCCCCCCCCCCCCCCCCCTTTCTCCTCCCTTATGTATGAACAACTGCATTAAGTTCACACATACACATGTTTCCCCCCCTCCCTTTCTCCTTCCTTATGTATGAACAACTGTATTAAGTTCACATTTAGATTTAACATTTATATTTAACATTTATATTTATATTTAACATTTATATTTATATTTAATATTTATATTTATATTTAACATTTATATTTATTTAACATTTATATTTATATTTAATATTTTGATTTATATTTAACATTTAGATTTATTTTTAACATTTAGATTTATATTTAACATTTAGATTTATATTTAACATTTAGATTTATATTTAACATTTAGATTTATATTTAACATTTAGATTTATACTTAACATTTAGATTTATATTTAACATTAAGATTAATTTTTAACATTTAGATTTATATTTAACATTTAGATTTATATTAAACATTAAGATTTATTTTTAACATTTAGATTTATATTTAACATTTAGATTTATATTAAACATTTAGATTTATATTTAATATTTAGATTTATATTTAACATTTAGATTTATATTTAACATTTAGATTTATATTTAACATTAAGATTAATTTTTAACATTTATATTTATATTTAATATTTAGATTTATATTTAACATTTAGATTTATATTAAACATTTAGATTTATATTTAACATTTATATTTATATTTAATATTAAGATTTATATTTAACATTTAGATTTATATTTAACATTTATATTTATATTAAACATTAAGATTTATTTTTAACATTTATATTTATATTAAATATATATATTTATATTTTACATTTATATTTATATTTAACATTTATATTTATATTTAATATTTAGATTTATATTTAACATTTATATTTAGCATTTGTATTTAACAATTATTTTAATTTAATATATTTTTCACATTAAAATTAAATGTGAAGAAGATCACAAATATTCCTCTAAATGTGATAACAAAAAAAGTGACTTTAAAAAATTCACTCTACATTTTTATGACGTTTGGAGCTAAACGTGGAGAAATGTTATTTTCAGTGTGCACAACTTTACAAACGGCGCCCCATAGACGTACGCTTTTTAAGAATTGTTGATATATGCTGAATAGGAATATGTGCAGACGTGCGCTTTTCGTAAGCCACTAGACTGAGGTAATGTCTCTGTTGTTTCCTGAGTACTATGTTCACCTGACAGACCCTTTGCTCACCCTTGATTGCAACTCACCCACACCTGTCCCCCCCCCCCCCCTTTCTCCTCCCTTATGTTTGAAGAACTATAAAGTATTGGGCATCTCTGTCATTTGGCGGAGAACAGCAGATGCTCTTGAGTATGCTGTAACTTCTCTCTCATGCTGCATGAATAAACTTTGTGTGTAAACTTTGATACTGAGTTCGAAGCCTCATTTCTGGTCACTGCTCCGCTGGACGATCGCACTGGATTAAACCATGTCTCGCACAGAGGGAGCCTATTAATATATTTTAAACTGTGTGGTAAGCAGTCTGTACCATAAGAGATAACATGGCAGTCAGTCATCCCTTAAGCACATGGCCGTGACAAGGAGGGGTGCTGAAGGTGCTGCAGCTCCCCCTGTTGGAAAAGGCATCACACATTTTTTTTCTGAATGCATAAATAAGTTGAAATAAATACATTAATTAACACAATAGAACAGTTTTTTTAAAATCATTTTCATTGTATTATTTTCTGAAAATGTAATGCCTGAGGAAGATTTGAGAAATTATTATAGCAATTTTAAATAATTATTCGTTTTAAAATAAGCCAATGCATGGGCCCTGTGTATGTGCCTGCATAAAAACTGAACGTATTTGGATAAGTTCTGTTCAATGTGCTTTACTGCCTTATGGGTCTGTTTTACCAGGTTTGGCTTGTATGCTCTTTGCTGTACAACAGCGTATAGAAGTTGCAAGACATATCAAAGTAGCCTGTATTATATTTGTTATTGATGTGAATTTATAATGAAAAGTTCTCTTGAAAGCTTGTATTCAAACCAGATAAATAAAAATAAAATGTATGTGTGCTATAGCCTATCAGTTGCATAAGTAACATAAATGCAAAAAGAAAAAAAATTGCACCTCTTACTACAGCACCCCCGACTTAAAGCCACTTCCCACGGCTCTGCTTAAGCACCTTGCATTTGAGGAAAGTAAAAATTGTGCAATAAAAATTCCTGATATTGCAAAAGTGAGCTGTCCCATTCCAGTTCTTTGGTTTTGAGCCCTTACAGCCTCCTGCCCTTAATCACTTTCCAGCTGACGTCAATTAAATCAAGAAGGGCTCAGGGCTCAAGGCAAGGCAAGGCAAGGCAAGGCAGCTTTATTTGTATAGCGCATTTCATACACAAGGGCAACTCAATGTGCTTTACATTAACACATTAAAAGCATTGGAGACATTCAGACAAGCATAAAAGAACATAATTAAAATGACAAATATGATAAAACAGAAAAGTATAGGAAAATTAGAAATATATTAAAAATTACATTAAAATTTTAATTTAAAGTGGGTTAAAATAATCTAAGATAGGAAGGCAGAGGTAAATAAAAAAGTCTTAATCTTTGATTTAAAAGAGGTGAGAGTTTGAGCAGACCTACAGCTTTCAGGGAGCTTGTTCCAGATATGTGGTGCATAATGACTAAACGCTGCTTCACCATGTTTCGTTCTGACTCTAGGAACTGAAAGCAGACCAGTACCTGATGACCTCAGAGGTCGAGGTGGTTCATAAAGTAGTAGCAGATCAGCAATGTATTTTGGGCCTAAACCATTCAGTGCTTTATAAACCATCAGCAGGATTTTAAAGTCTATTCTCTGACAGACAGGAAGCCAGTGTAGAGATCTAAGAACTGGAGTAATGTGGTCTACTTTTTTGGTCCTTGTTAGGACTCGAGCAGCAGCATTCTGTATGAGCTCAGGGCTTAGGGAGGACATTGAGATCAGACCATCAGTATGAAGTGGACCCGGGTAAAGTGTCCCCCCTTGCCCCGTCCTGCTGCAACACATCAGCTGCAAATTTATGCAAAACAGTAAGAAGCACTGCTGCTGCTGCTCCACAGAGGCAGAAATTAGCACCTACAGCGGGCTCCGGTTTAAAATTTTCACTTTTTTCTTTTTCTTCCCTACAAAAGTAAAATTTTCACCTTTTTATGTTTTTCGCTTCCAAGATGAAATTTTTGACTATTTCATTTTTTTTTTACTTGAAAAGTGACATTTTCACTTTTTCATGTTTTTTATTTGAAAAGTGAAATTTTTACTTTTTCCTGATTTTTCACTTGACAAGGAAAAATGTTACTTTTCGTGTATTTTAAGCTTCGGAAGTACAAATTTCATTTTTTCATGTTTTTCGCTTCCAAGATGAAATTTTTGACTTTTTTAATGTTTTTTTCAATTGAAAAGTGAAATTTTCACTTTTTCCTGTTTTTTTCACTTGACAAGGAAAAATGTCACTTTTCGTGTTTTTTATGCTTCGGAAGTACAATTTTTATTTTTTCATGTTTTTTTTTCGCTTCAGGTTTGAAATTTTCACTTTTTCATTTGTTTTCACTGCAGGAGCAAAACTTTAACTATTTGTATGTGTCTTCCAATCAGATGTGAAATTTTACGCTTCACGCATATGTGAATACAGTATAATTTATATATTTATGATTATATAGCCTATTAATATATTTAAAATTATGTGGTTAAGCAGTATGTACCATAAGAGATAACATGGCAGTCAGTCATCCCTTAAGCACCTTGCATTTGAGGAAAGTAAAAATTGTGCAATAAAAATTTCTAGTATTGCTAAGGTGAGCTGTCCCATTCCAGTTAATTGGTTTTGAGCCCTTACAGCCTCCTGCCCTTAATCACTTTCCAGCTGACGTCAATTAAGTCAAGAAGGGCTCAGGGCTCAGGGCTCAGGGCTTATGGAGGACATTGAGATTGGACCATAGGTCTTAAGTGGACCCGGGTAAAGTGTCCCCCCTTGCCCCGTCCTGCTGCTCCGTCATCCCGTCGCGCCGGAAAAGGCAGAGCAGTAGAGGAGGCGTTTCCCTCCGACAACACATCAGCTGCAAATTTATGCAAAACAGTAAAAAGCACTGAAGCTGCTGCTGCTGCTGCTGCTGCTGCTCCTCCACAGAGGCAGAAAACAGCACCTACAGCGGGCTCCAGGGCTGCAGAGCCGCTCTCAGCCGACCATCTGCGGGCAGCCGGTGCAGGAGGAGGGGGAGAAACCCGGACCGGGGACGGTAAGCACGAACCGAGAGCCCCCCCGTGAACGAGCCAGACAGCAGGCACGGTTAGCGGGATGCTAGGAGGAGTAGCCTCCGGTCTGAGATAAAACATGGAGGTCTGAAACATGGAGGCCAGCTGCTAACACTAGCTCTGTGTGTGTTACTGAGAGGATGGCTGCAGATAGAGAGGAGCCTTTTATTTACTGACTGCTGCTGCTGGGACAGGAGAGTGTGTGTTTGTGTATGTGCGTGTGTGTTTGTGTATTTGTGTGTGTGTGTGTGTGTGTGTAGGAGGATGAGGAGGAGGAGGAGGAGGAGGAGGAGGAGGGGGGGGGGGGGGTGATGATGTACAGATAATGCAGGGATTTTAATCATACAGACCAGACTGAAATAGGTCAGAATTACTCCCAGAGGATGTTTAAAACTACAAAAGAAGGAAGAAATTAATTTATAACATTAAAAATGAAATAACTGTGTTTTTTAGAGCAGATCAAGATGTGTTTGAAATGTGTTTGCACTATGGAGGATGAAGAAAGTCTTGGACCAGATTCTAGTCATTTAAAAAAAAAATTTTTTATCCCATTCTTTTAAAAGGAATATGAATGTGCATGACAATTCAATCTGATGCCAGTGAGGAAAAGTAATAGTGCTTACCTTGCATGTCTTTGTGGAGTTGTGCAAAGATGGCAGCAGTTTAAAGTGTGTTTTAAAGGTGATATATTATGCTCATTGCTCATCAAAATATATTGGTCTTAGAGGTCCCCAAAACATGTCTTTAAAGTTTATTGCTCATAAAAACACTTTGAAATCAGATTTTGGTCTGCCTGTAAACCCCTCTTTGTCAGCCCTGCTCAGAACAGGCTGTTTTCTGTGTCTGTGCCTTTAAATGAGAATGAGCTCTCTGACCACGCCCCCTCAGGAAGTGGGTGTGGCCTCGGCTGTCCAGCACGTTGATCTAATGTTTACATGTTGGCTGAATATACACGGCTGCTCACAGACCCGCGTTACTTCAACCCTCTGAATCTGATCCAGAATCTGATCCTGACGGAGAGGCGCCTGCAGCAGGACCTTTCTGAACCATTAGTCACAGATTTAGTGTTTCTTGTTGTTTTATTTGTCAGTATGTCGACGTGTGTCTTGGTACACAGCTACGAACATGTAGCTATGTGACTATGCTAACTAGCGCTAGCACTTCTCCATGAAAAATAAAACCGACCTTTGTGACATGCAAGGGACACATATTTCCGGTAGAGAACCATTAAAAAGTCAATTTTGCATGATATGTCACCTTTTAAAGTGTGTTTTAATCTCTGCTGTGGTGCGTTCAGGTGCAGCTTTGAGGAGAACAGATAAAATCAGACGAGCTCACACCTGGCTGATATTCTCTCCCTCTATGAAATGCAAATCTGCTTCTGAAACCACCATTAATGTCTGGACTCACATATGTGCATATGTTGGGGTAAAAAAAAGGTCATGTAATGAGCCAACTACCTCAGAGCAATAGAACTTAAAGAATGTTGTATTATGTATTTTTAGTCGTTCATTCAAGTGACGCTGAAAGTAGTGATGTCAGTGCAAGTAGGAAACATCACCTCCACACTGCTCAGCGTCTCCGCTCTGAAGCACAGTGTGTGTGTGTGTGACAGCAACGTTGACCATCTGACCGCTGGTTTGCAGTCAGAGAAAGTGTTGTTTGTGTGTCCGTCAGTGTGTGTGTCCGTCAGTGTGTGACTGATGGACGCCTCCTTGTCTCTCCTCAGACGTAATGGAGACAGACGGAGAGCAGAACCAGCAGGGGGCCTCGACCAATGGGAGCGCTGCATCGGGGACGAGTTCTCGCCCCTCTCCCATGAATTCGATGTCTCTGTATGAGAGGCAGGCTGTGCAGGTAGGTGTGTGTGAATGTGTGTGTATGTTGGGACTGAGATATGGTACCAATCAATTCTTTGATGTGAGATGTTTTTTTTGTGTATATATATTTTATTAATTTTCAAAGTGGACATCAACAACAACAACAACAAAAAAACAGAAACCAGAAAGACTAAAAAACAACAACAACACACATCAGTACAAGACAAAGAAGATAAAAGACGAAAAAGACAGAGCACCAAAACAATCCACAAGACAAGAAGACAATAACCCGACAGCCCCCAGATCAAGACTCACAACCACACAGCAACACCCCATAGCACATGCCGCTCAAGTAGCAAAACACACACTGGCAAAGAGGTAAACATATACACGGCATCATGCCACAAGCCCTCCCCAGAGAAGGAGAGGGCAAACGGCAGCCCGCCAAAACAGCAAAAGGAGATGGGAAAATCCAATTCTTATTTATAAAATAGGGTTCAGGTTGAGAGGCACCCAGCCTTTTGTAAAAAATCTGTAATTTCATAGGGTAGATAAACTAAGACTGGTTGCCAAATTTCAAAAAAATATTCCCTTTTAACTTTGCAGAGAGGCTCTCTATTGGTATAACCTTGTATATTTCTCTGTTCCTCTGTGTTACAGTTGGTGGTTTGTCTTTGATCCACTGAAACAAGATACACCTTCTTGCTAGTAATAACAATTTCATTAGAAGGGTGTATTGTGATGGATTAAGATCTAGTAGACCATCTTGTGGAAATCCCAACAGAAACAGTGCAGGTTCAAGTTAGATTGTATTTAAGATTGTATGTACCTCTTTTCTGACGTTTTCCCAGAACCATGCTATCCTAGGACACTGCCATATTAGGTGAAAGTAAGTTCCCACCTCCTTCTGACATTTCTTACAGAGTGGAGATATATACAGTGGGGCAAAAAAGTATTTAGTCAGCCACTGATTTTTGCAAGTTCTCCCACTTACAAAGATGAGAGAGGTCTGTCATTTTCATCAGAGGTACACTTCAACTACGAGAGACAAATGAGAGAAAAAAAATCCAGGAAATCACATTGTAGGATTTTTAAAGAATTTATTTGTAAATTATGGTGGAAAATAAGTATTTGGTCAATAACAAAAGTTCAACTCAATACTTTGTCATTGCAAACAAAGGTTATGTTACAGAGGTCAAACGTTTCCTGTAAGTCTTCACCAGGTTTGCACACACTGTAGCTGGTATTTTGGCCCATTCCTCCATGCAGATGTCCTCTAGAGCAGTGATGTTTTGGGGATTTTCTATGGGGTTGAGGTCTGGAGACTGGCTGGGCCACTCCAGGACCTTGAAATGCTTTTTACAGAGCCACTCCTTCATTGCCCGAGCGGTGTGTTTGGGATCATTGTCATGCTGGAAGACCCAGTCACGTTTCATCTTCAATGCTCTCACTGATGGAAGGAGGTTTTGGCTTAAAATCCAACGATACACGGCCCCTTTCATTCTTCCCTTATCACGGATAAGTCCTCCTGTCCCCTTTGCAGAAAAACAGCCCCAAAGCATGAGGTTTCCACCCCCATGCTTCACAGTAGGTATGGTGCAACTCAGCATTCTTCTTCCTCCAAACACGACGAGTTGAGTTTTTACCAAAAAGTTCTATTTTGGTTACATCTGATCACATGATATTCTCCCAATCCTCTTCTGGATCATCCTTAAGCTCTCTGGCAAACTTCAGACGGGCCTGGACATGTACTGGCTTAAGCAGGGGGACACGCCTGGCGCTGCAGGATTTGAGTCCCTCTCGGCGTAGTGTGTTACTGATGGTAGCCTTTGTTACTTTGGTCCCAGCTCTCTGCAGGTCATCCATCAGGTCCCTCCGTGTAGTTCTGGGATTTTTGCTCACCGTTCTCATGATCATTTTGACCCCTCGAGATGAGATCTTGCGCGGGGCCCCAGATCGAGGGAGATTATCAATGGTCCTCCCACAGTTGATTTATTCACACCAACCTGCTTGCCTATTGTAGATTCACTCTTCCCAGCCTGGTGCAGGTCCACAATTTTCTCCCTGGTGCCCTTGGACAGCTCTTTGGTCTTGGCCATGGTTGAGTTTGGAGTCTGACTGTTTGAGTCTGTGGACAGGTGTCTTTTATACAGATAACCAGTTCAATCAGGAGCCATTAATACAGGTAACGAGTGGAGGACAGAAGAGCTTCTTAAAGAAGTTCCAGGTCTGTGAGAGACAGAAATCTTGCTTGTTTGTGGGTGACCAAATACTTATTTTCTACCATAACTTACAAATAAATTCTTTAAAAATCCTACAATGTGATTTCCTGGATTTTTTTTCTTCTCATTTTGTCTCTCATAGTTGAAGTGTACCTCTGATGAAAATTACAGACCTCTCTCGTCTTTCTAAGTGGGAGAACTTGCAAAATCAGTGGCTGACTAAATACTTTTTTGCCCCACTGTATTAGAGCTACATTTATTTAGAAATTGAGGTGTGCGTTGAATCCTATGGAGGATTCTCTACTGGCTTTCCTTTAGACGATTACATGTAAAGATTTTATTTGACATTGAGAATATCTTTGACCACTCTTTTGAGAAAATTTTTATGAGAAAAAAAAAGAGATAAAACTGATCCCAGCAGTAAAGTGTAACTCTTCACTAGTTTGTTTTTTGGTTATCTTAAGGGTGGAAATAGAAAAGGAATCTTAAGTTGTTTTATTTGAATTTTTGAAATCAATTCTTTTATTGGGTTGACAAGTTGTCCATCCAGAGAAGAGAAATAGCGAATTAATCAAAAACAGATTTGATTACTAATTGCCATCAAAGAGGGTTTTAGAGATGATAAAAAAAGAGATACATGTCCATCCATCCATCTTCCTCCGCTTATCCGGGTCGTGGAGGCAGCAGTCTCAGCAGGGCCAATTCCACCTGCTCTTCTGGGAGGATACCAAGCCAGTGTGTCCTGGGTCTCCCCCGTGACCTCCTCCCATTTGGACACGCCAAACACGTCCAGGTAGCATCCTGACCAGATGCCCGAACCACCTCATCTGGCTCCTCTCTATCCGGAGGAGCAGCGGCTCTACTTTGAGTCTCTCCTGGATGTCTGAGGTCCTGACCCTCTCTCTAAGGCTGAGCCCAGACACCCTGTGGAGAAAGATCATTTCGGCCGCTTGTATTCGTGATCTTGTTCTTTCGGTCACTACCCACAGCTCGTGATCATAGGTGAGGGTCGGAACGTAGATTGACTGGTAAATTGAGAGCTTTGCCTTCTGGCTCAGCTCCCTCTTCACCACAACAGACCGGTACAGCGTTCGCATCGCTGCAGACGCTGCCCTGATCCTTTAGTCAATCTCATGCTCCCTCCTTCCCTCACTTGACCCCAAGATACTTGAACTCCTCCACTTGGGGCAAAGACTCTCCTCCGACCTGGAGTGGGCAAGCCATCCTTTTCTGACTGAGCACCGTGGCCTCAGACTTGGAGGTGTGGGAGATATGTTGGGGTTTTTTTAAAGTTGTGTTTTTTGGGGCATTTTTGCCTTTTATGACCGGGCAGCTGAAGAGAGACAGGAAACATGGGGAGTAGAGAATGGGGGAAGAATCAAACCAGCGACCTCTGTGACGAGGGCTCTAGCCTCTGTATGTGGGGCGCTTAGACCGCTACGCCATCAGTGCCTTTTTTCTACCTTGAGCGGCTTATTTTAAAAAAGGAACTTGGTCAAATGAAAGTAATTTGTTAGTATTAGTCTGTCCCAAATATCTGCTTAATGTGGTTCCAGATAAAACACCTTCACTAAAGCGCTGTTTTTCTTAAAGGCACAGTACTACTTCTTCAATAAATATATAACTCCAGTAAAGTCTTGACTTGATGAACTCGTACGAAACATCCTCTTTCACGTGACGGGAGAACAGGCCGTTTTCTTTCTCTGTGAGCAGAGCTGCTTTTTTGTATCGTAGGAGGCTGCACCTGTTTGTCTTCCTGTGTGAGGATTTATGAGCCGACTTTGATGCAGAGTGAGTGAAAGATGGAGGTGTAGGTGGAGATTGAGTCTTGCTGGGTTGATGGAGTCTCTGTGTAATTTTCTCAGGCTTCTATCGCCCCGCTCAGCCATCTGTCTTTGTCAGCGTGCACACACTAATCCAGCCCGCCACGCTCGCTTTCATCCCTCAACTTATTACTGTACCAGCCTCTGCTCATACATCAGGCAGCTGGTACCCCCCCTCACACACACACACACACACACCCTACCTCCTCTGCTCTCCTTTCTCTTACTTCACTTCCTCCCTCACTCATTTTTCATGGCACCCCACTTCCCTTTTTTATAAGTCCTCTTCCATATTTCTTCTCTTCTGTCCTCCTTTTTGTGGTTCTGTGCCACCATGTTCTCCATCTCTTTTCCTTGACCTGTCTCCTTCCTGCTTTCTCTCTCACTCATCATGTCCTCTTTATCTCTTTCCTTGTCTGTCTAACTGCCCAATGATATATTTCATCTCTCCTCTCCTCTCCTCTCCTCCTCTCCTCTCCTCTCCTCTCCTCTCCTCTCCTCTCCTCTCCTCTCCTCTCCTCTCCTCTCCTCTCCTCTCCTCTCCTCTCCTCTCCTCTCCTCTCCTCTCCTCTCCTCTCCTCACTCTCTCTTCTCCTCCTCCCTCTCTCCAGGCCCTGCAGGCGTTACAGAGGCAGCCTAACGCAGCTCAGTATTTCCAGCAGCTAATGCTGCAGCAGCAGATCAACAACGCCCAGCTGCAGAACCTGGCAGCTGTGCAACAGGTAAAGGTGCGTAAAGGTTCTTAACATTAAATATGTGTCACACTGTGGAAGGTCTATTTTACAACTCTTTTAAACAGCAACAACTTAATAACAAAGGCTGAAGAAGGTCAAAAGTAAAACAATATAATAAAGTTTAGCATAAGGCCAGGATCATCATCGTTTTTGAGCCAAGAGCAAATATGAGTTTATGAACATTATCATGCAATCTGTCAATTTAAGATGAATTGAAGTGTAACACCAAAGGAAGTGAAGCCAAACTGATGCATCATGGGTTTTGTCATATACACAAATGGATAAAATTGTTGTTGGCCTTCCATTGAAGAAAGAAAAACCCCCTAATGGTCCCTGAAATAACTTGAAAACTGACTCTGACTCAAACAGAGAGGCCAGCTTCATTAGTTTGTGTTTTAAAATGATTCTGTTGAACCACAGTTCAGAAGCAACGTCTGATTTTTGATAAGTTCATTTCAGTAAATTTATATTTATTATTACTTCCATCAGCTTCGAGTTATTTCAGTGACCATTTTATGTTTTTCTTACTTTAACGGAACGGTACCAACAGTTGTGTCCACGAGTGTTTACAGGATCTTATTCTGAGGTTTAGGGTAGATTATTGTTTGTATATTTTTTGTGGTGTTATTTTTGTTTACGATAGGGTTTATCGTGGGGTCGGTTAATAAGGTAATTCCAGAATCAGAATCAGAATCAGAAATACTTTATTTATTCCAGAGGGGGGAAATTCAGTCATTCCAGTTGCTCTATACACAATAAGTTATACAAATACAATAATAAGCTGTGTAGAAGAGATCAGGAAGAGGGTACTCTGGTGGTCTGTCTGTAGTCTCGCTATGGCAGCGTTGAGAACGTTGGACACCGTAGTCGGTTTGGCAGAGGGGAGATGTAAACAGCTAAACAGATACCAGAATGACATGTGAGATTATGGGTCATGAGTTAGGGGCGGGGATAATATGTTAATTTAGTCCACCTGTTTTCTTTTGTGTGGAGTGGAAGAGAGGGGTGAGCTGGGTCTCTGTACTTTTTGTTGACTGCTATTTTTGCTATTTTTGCCATTTTTGCTATTTTCTTTGATCACCTGTTTGTGCACTTTATCATGAGTTGATTAAACTTTTTCATTATTAAAAGGTTAAGATGACTTTTTTTGTACATCAGTGATTTTTGCTTTTGGCACATCAGACACTTAACCAGGCACAACCTCAGCTTCTCAGCGGCTTTTGGCTCTTCGTAGTCACTGCCTCTGTATTGGCCATTTTTAGTAACCTGCAAATAAAATGTGACCGGTCCTGAAATTTTCATTGAACATTAAATTTAAAAACAATTTTTAAGCTGATTTAGAATGGTGTCTACTTGCGATTTACTTAAGACCGTTTGACTAACTTTGCATGCTCATATGGGTAAAAGCTGGAACTCAATCCACATAGTAAAGGTCTATTTTAATCCCAGTTTAAACATTCACTGTACATGCCATGATATTGATCATTTATGTATTGTTACCCGCCTTTCCAAACAGCCTTTTGTCTTTAGGGTGAAGTTGTCTGTTAGCTAAAGCTCTGTTCTGCTCCTCACCTCTCTGATCAGGCTACTCTGGCAGCCAGTCGTCAGTCCAGTCCTTCCAGCAGCAGCTCTTCTCAGACCACCAGCACCACAGCTGTAAGTGCTCATTGTCATGGCTTCTCTCAACTACCAGTCCCATTAAAATGCACGCACCAAAACAACTTAATCCCAACTCGCTCATTATCATTTTTTCAGGCCAGTGTGACCTCTGGATCTGGATCCACAACCAGCAGCCGTCCTTTGGGCGCCTCGGCAACATCCACCATCAGCCAATCAGTGCTGCTGAGTGGGACAGCAGGGGGACAGGGACAAATGTACCTGAGGGTGAGTTAGACTGTCTTTATAGACTTGATATTGACTAAGTATTCTGACATTTAATATTTTAAACACTGCAGAAAGTTAGACTTAAAAATGTTAAACAATCTGCCAACAGGACAGGGAATAAAACTAGCTTACAAGACACAACTTTTGAAAAACTGGCTTAGCATTTAGGAGAATATGCTTCAATTTCAAACTGCTTTATTCCCTTGAATCCACAGAGAAAAGTAGCATAATGTGCTTTAGATTAAATAACCCTGATTCAGAATATTTGATCTTCCTGAGAGATCAGTTCTCATAGTGCACCAGTTTTATAAAGACGTTTTTTCCCGCTCATTATGTTCCAGATTAGTACTACAGAGACGTGAGTCTTCTGTTCGGTTCATGCTAACCTGCAGATCTTACCTGTCAGCAGTGTTGGTTAACTTTCAGTGGGTTTGTTGTCTGCCCTGTCGTCCTCTGCAGGTTAACCGCTCCCTGAGGGCGCCCATCTCTTCACAGCTCATCTTCATGCCCGGCAGCACGGCGACAGCTGCAGTGGCCACAGTTACTCAGCAGCCTCAGGCTCAACAGCAGGAAGCGACACCGGCTTCTTCTTCTTCTTCCGGCAGCCACTCGGATAACGACCAGGTTTGTTGGGTTCACACTGGTTCTTTTAAAATAGTTTTACATTCAATCTTTTCCATGAGTTTACTTCACTTTTTCCACTCCAGGTGCAGAATCTAGCGATGCGAGGAATGTCCGGTCCCAAAGGAGTTGGCGTGAAAACAGAAGCCCCGGAGAGGAGTGAGTCAGGTGAGGAGGAAATGAAAGGAGACCTGAAAATTGCATGTTTCTAATTTCAGATTAGAGTCTGATTGTAACTTTACATCCTGGCTTAGTGAGGGAAAAATGGCCACCATGTGGACACAGAAATGGTCTGATTCTGTAGATCTCTCAGCTCTATGGAGTGTTTAGCATCTGTCAGCATCTCTGTCTCAAATGTGTACTCTTTTGATTTACTTGCGCTAATTTTATCAGCATTTTTAAGACACATTTAAGACGTTTAAAGACACAGCAGGAACATTTTGTGGCAAGAAATCTCACAGAAACCCACTGTGCACTTTTATCTCTACTTTAGTCAATCAATCAATCTTTATTTGTGTAGCGCCAAATGACAACAAACGTTATCTCAAGATGCTTTTACAAACAGAGCAGTCTAGACCACTCTATGTCAAATTATGAACAGAGACCCAAGACAGGATAAGACTCAGTCTTACCCCACCTTAATCCATCATGAGCATTCCACCTCACAGTATTCAGCTAGTTACAGCGGCGAGGGAAAACCTCCTTTTAACAGGCAGAAACCTCGAGCAGAACCAGACTCATGTTAGACAGCCATCTGCTGAGACCGGGTTGGGTCTGGAAAGAGGGATAGAGGAGAATAAGAGAGAGAGGGAGCGGTGATAGTGATGAGACGAGAAGTAGTAGCTGTTGTAACTGGAGGCTCAGAGGAACCTACGAGACAAGGGAGCTCAGGGACTCCAGAACGGTCTATGGTTAGTAACTTTAATGGGACAGGGAGAGTTAAAGTAAGTGATGAGGGGGTTGGGGGTGGAAGGGAGTGAGATAGGATCCCAGTGTGTCAGTGCACCAGTTCCCCTGGCAGTCTAAGCCTATAGCAGCAGAACTAAGAGCTGGTCCAAGTCTGATCCAGCTCTAACTATAAGCTTTATCAAAAAGGAAAGTTTGAGGCCTACTCTTAAAAGTAGAGAGGGTGTCTACCTCCCGGTCCCTGACTGGTAGATGGTTCCTAAGGAGAGGGGCCTGATAACTGAAGGTTCTACCTCCCATACTACTTTTAGAGACTTTTCTCCAAACAGACAGACATGCAAAAGAATATATTTAAGCTTTGTGCATCCTTTAAATCTGTTATTGTGGGAGTGAATGCTGGACATTCCCTCCAAATGATTTGTTTCAAGATTCTGAAGTGCAGATAAAATGTGACATTCTTTGTTTTTCTTTTTGTAGCTGCTTACTCTCTGGTCCAGCCCTCCCCACAGTCAAACTCCCAGTCCCCCAGTAAACCAAGCCAGCCTCAGCCCCACCCCCCCCACATCAAAATCCCCACATACCCTCAGCCCACCAACCTGAAGGCCCATTCTTCCTCCTCTGGTGCCTCCACCTCCTCCACGTCCTCCATCCCTCTCTCCCAGCTCCTTCTTCACGGGACCCGGACTCTCACCACAGGGACCACAGCTCCGACGGCAGCACACACACTCCTCCTTACCTCCTCTGCAGCAACTCAGTCCCACGGGTATCCCGTTGGCACTGCGACCATCAAACCGGCGGTGAACGCTCAGACTCTGGTGGTGCAGCCGCTTCAGAAGACCTCGCTCAACAACGAGAAATCAGGACACGGCAACGGACCCATCCCTATCCAACCTAAAACTCTGCAGGGGCTCCGTCTGCCCCTCCAGCTTCCCTCCAGAAACCCCCCTCCCATCCTACCTGCCCCGCCTCCCGTCAGCAGCTCTGCCCAGACTCTGCAGCCGCCACACATCCCAGTCCAGATTGTGGGGGCGAGGCAGAGCACACTAGGAAACACACAGGCTCTGGCTCTGGCTCGGGGCAGCTGCAGCCAGGACGGAGCCGCCGTCCTCAGCAGCTCTTCCAGCCTGCTCACCATGGTGGCCTCCATCGCTTCCAGGGAGGCTGGAGTCGTAGGCCGAGGGATGGGGCTAAAGACACTTCATTCCCCCCAGGAGGCTCCCCCGCTGGCTCAGGTGCCTCAGGTGCATCCACAGGCCAATCAGAACTCCGGACAGAGTCAGAATGGGGCCCTGGCACCAGGCCCCGCCTCCTCACAGTCCTCTTCTGTTACCTCTCCTCCCTCCTCCCTGTCTCGCTCCTCCCTCTCCCTCCCCCTGGTGGCAGAGGAGCAGAGAGACGCGTCAGCTGTAACAACAACTAACGGAGACTCATCAGGAAGTCAGACGCAACAGGTCAGCCACTAATAAGCCAAAGTCACCTCTCTGAGAAATGTTGCCTTCAAAACTCTGGATTATTTGGGGTTTATGGTTTTATTCATAAACACTGCTAGTATCTTGTCTTGTCTTTACCCATCGTATCGTTTAGTTTCTTTCTCTGTTTATCTATTAATTGAAACGTACTTGTTTTCAGGGGAAGCAGCTGAGTGGATCCCTAAAAAGAAAATCAGACTCCAATTCAGCCAACGATGAAGATGGCCCCTCCCCTCCACGGCTACAGCCAATCAGAGACCACCCATCAACACTCTCAACCAATCCTGTCGTAGCAGGTAACAACATAGGAACATCAAAATACTCATGAATAATAAATTAAACATGTCTATGATCAGTTCCAGCGTCTCAGATCAATGTAACACAAAGTTTACCTTTCTATCGCTCCTCCTTTTTCTCCCCAGCCTCTGAAGCTCCGCCCTCTGCCCCCTCCCCGGTGTTGACTGTGTCCCGCGGGGTCTGCGGCCAAGGAGAGAGAGCTCCTCCCCCCCAAGCGGTGGTCAAACCGAACGTTCTCACACACCTCATTGAGGGCTTCGTCATCCAAGAAGGGGCGGAGCCTTTTCCTGTGAGTGCATCATGTGACTTGTAGAAATGCATTTTAAGCGTACAACGATTGTTTGACTTTGGTCTGCTGGTCTGAACTTTATATGTTCTACTTTTCACGTTTGATTGACAGGTGTGTGGTTCAGTTAAAGACTCGACTGGTGAGGATTTAACCAATGACAGTCTGGACACGAACCAATCAGAGACTCTTACAACAGCTACAGGTAATTGCTCTGACAGTCTGATTGCTCCATATGGGCCTATCATATTCTATTATCACTATTAAATAGTACATAATAGTGAGCTTCAGACACTCACGGCCAAATTCCACCAGATCCGGTCCGTCTCCGATCCGTCACACCACTGGATCTGATAGGTTTCTATTCTAGTCAATGTGTTAACTTCCACTGGATCCGCTCCGTTGCGCCCAGGCTGTGTCTCTGATCCGGCAGGTCAGAACGCAACAGATCAGATACGCAAGACTTCTATTTGTGCCGGATGCCGGAGCATGACGCATCAATCTCAACAGAGCAGATGGAGCGGGACAGGAAGTCAGGTTTCACCAAAACAAAATAAAAACATCCGGTTAATTTTCAGAATAAAACACTCTAAGAGGAGGAGAGGAGGGAGGGAAATAAATGGGTGAGGATTATGAGACAAAAGCTGGGGAAAAGTGTGAGTGTAGAAAGTTGGACAGGAGAGGAAGAGTTCCACATCTTCTTTCCTACATCGCTACCCTTCTCCCTCACTTTCCCTACCTTGCTTCCTCTCTTTCCCCCTTTCCTCCTTTCCTTCAACTTCTTCCCTAGTTTCCCCCACTCTACCTTTATCCTGTTTTCCTCCATCATCTTTTTCTTTCTCCTCCAGTGTTGAAAAATAGAGCTCATGCTGAAGTACCAAAAAACATGCAGTACCCCGAGTGTCCACTTGAGGCTGACTCCAAAAGTGAGTCAGACCCCATTAGACTCTGTTAAATGTGACTTTTTAAGGCCTGGTGCAAAAAAACAAGGTTCTGTCTTTATGCTTCATAAATGTTGTCGCAAAAAATAAACAAAAGGTGATTTTTTTAAATATTTCTTGAACATTTTGACGATTTTAAGATATTTATAATGAAAACATCCGGTTAATTTTCAGAATAAAACACTCTAAGAGGAGGGGAAGAGGGAGGGAAATAAATGGGTGAGGATTATGAGACAAAAGCTGGGGAAAAGTGTGAGTGTAGAAAGTTGGACAGGAGAGGAAGAGTTCCATCTCTTCTTTCCTACATCGCTACCTTTCTCCCTCACTTTCCCTACCTTGCTTCCTCTCTTTCTACCATCCTCTTTTCCTTCAACTTCATCCCTAGTTTCCCCACCCTACCTTTATCCAGTTTTCCTCCATCTTTTTCTTTCTCCTCCAATGTTGAAAAATAAAGCTCATGCTGAAGTACCAAAAAACCTGCAGTACCTCGAGTGTCCACTTGAGGCTGAGTCCAAAAGTGAGTCAGACCCCATTAGACTCTGTGTTAACTGTTACTTTTTAAGGCCTGGTGCAAAAAAACAAGGTTCTGTCTTTATGGTATATAAATTTAGTCGCAAAAAATAAACAAAAGGTGTTTTTTGAAAATATTTCTTGAACATTTTGACGATTTTATGATATTTATAATGAAAACATCCAGTTAATTTTCAGAATAAAACACTCTGTGTTATCACCAGATTGTATTTCACTTAACTACAACAACAAACCGTCATGATGAGCGGAGCCAGGCCTGGAGTCAACAGGTCAGAGGTTTTCAGAGGACCAGAAAGACAACATGGATGAGTAGAGGAGGAGGAGAATCCTTGATTCAGAAAAACCTTGGTCACTTGACTCCAGCTGTCCTGCGGTCCTGCTTCGTGCTGCGGTCTGAAAACGCAAATGGTGGGTGTTGACGGACGAGAGAGCACGGATCTGGTGGAAGTCCCATGTCCCCGACATGTCAAATAGCTACTTCAGTGACCGGCATATTTCTAATTTGTGAACTCTCATCTGTGAGGTTCTACAGAGAGGATTAATGTCTATAAGGTTGCTTATTTGAGAACATATTTAACATATTTTTACTAGTCATAACATCCTGATATTTGGTTTCTCACTTCATATGACAAGAAGTGTCAAACTGCCTCGTGGGGAAGCAGTAAGGACATCGTGTACAGCTAACTGCTCCAGCTCATTAGCGAGTTAACCTTGCCAGATGTTATATAACATGGATATAGAGGGCTGGACTTACAGTGTGTACTAAAGTGTAACCTTTGTTTGTCACCACAGGAAAACACTGAGGATTTTTAATTACAGGCTGTACACACTATGGTTTAGACTGAGTGCTAAAAAAGTCAGTTTTCTGTGCTGTCATGTTGTCTCAGTTTTTTTGAAGTTGAAAGCACAGTATTCATATCTTCACCTCTGCTCTGTTTCTGTCCCCTCAGTGCTGAAGTGTGAGTACTGTAAAAACTTTGCTCCTGCCAGCCAGTTCAGAGGCACCAAAAGGTTCTGCTCCATGACTTGTGCCAAGAGGTACTTCAACATGCATGAAATCTAAGATATGCAGTGGGAGCCATCTTAGAAAAGACACTCTGAAGCCACTGATGCCTTATCTCTCGCTCTGGAGAGGCTCAAACTGCTACAACAGAAATGCAACAGAAATAGTTTTTACTGCACGCTCATTTAGAGGAAAAGTGTGTCAGCAGGGTTTGGATTCTCAGGTGGCTGCAGCTGCATATTTAACAGCATGTTTGTTTACTGTTCTCATATTTAATTATTCCTTTAAACACCATGACAGTGCCATTTCATCCACTTTACTCTGCACAAAAAGGCATGTTCATTTACGTCTGTTCTCCAGCTCAGTTAGATGATTTGACTCTCCATAAGAAGTCTGTTGTATTTATCCTCTCATGTGTTTCCTTGTATGAACAATGCACTGTCTGCATTGCTTCTCTGCTCTGCTTTGCATTCATCTCTTTGCCCCTCTACATGTGTATGGATGACATACACAGTGCGGCGCAAAGAGATCAGAACTGTATGTGTTGCTCGTCTTGGCTTCAGTACCGTATATGTCACTCTTTGTCTACGATACAGTATGTATTGGTTCCCCAGGTACAACGTCAGCTTCAGGCAGCACTTCAGCGTGCGGCAGGGTCACGGTCACGGCGCTACAGATCAGGATCATGGTCAAGGTCATTTCTCCAACTCTGACGAGGAGGGAGGAGTAACCAGGCGGAGGGTTCCCCGCAGGACCAGCTCAGAAATAGCCAGCGCCAAGATAGCAGGGAGGCCGATACCTGTCAAGGTGAGGGGGGAGCAAACACGTCACAAACACTTCACACCTGGATGGACAGATTCATGAGTCTTAATCTTTACACTGGCAGGGTCTCATCATACAAACTCACATGGTGGACATTTATTCAGATTCAGGATCAGACAACTTTATTGATCCCAAGAAGGGCAATTCATTTATAGCTTACCATACAACATTTAACATCTACAACACATCCATCATATACACTGCGTGCACACTTATTAGGTAAATTGCATTTTTGTGAATATTTCAAAAACTACATCAACAATAGTTTTCAAATTTGTGAAGAAGTAAGATAGTGAATGTATTTCTTCAACTGTGTGGTTAAAATGATGCTTTTCGTCTGTATTTTAAAATAAATGCAGAATCTGCAGAAATGTGCGTGCCAAATTATTATGCAAGTTGGTGATAAGAGCATGTAACTTGTGAAAATTAAAAACTAGGCACCATTTTAAACGTTCTGTTGATTGAAAATAATATTTACTACAACTGTTTTCAAACTTCAACAAAAACAACATTTTTTTTTTACATTTGTTACAAAATAAAACTGTTAATGTCTTTGAAACATTTCAAATCTAAAGTGTTTCTCAAATGTCCAAATAACCTCCTTTTCTTTCAGTGAGGGTCAGAGGTCACTGTAAACTGATTTAGTGAGGTTTCTGATGACTTCTCTGCTGACTCTGTGAGCTGTACCTTGTATGGTTTTCCAAAGAGGCTCTTTTGAGCTGTATTTTTTGCCATTACTGTAAATTATCTCCTTTTATTATTGACCACAAGTTCTCAGTCGGGTTGAAATCAGGTGAGCAGGCAGGCCAGTTTTAGACTTTAACAGTTTTATTTTGTAACAAATGTGAAGAAAACAGTTGTTTTTGTTGAAGTTTGAAAACAGTTGTAGTAAATATTATTATTTTCATAAACAGAACGTTTAAAATGGTGCCTAGTTTTTAATTTTCACAAGTTATATACTCTTATCACCAAGTTATATACTCTTATCACCAACAGTTCATATGAAGTGTAATAAATAACTGTAAGATAAGATAAAGATTAAAAGACAAGTCATACCAATGTTATATCAAATGACTAAAATGACTACTGTCTGAGTTTAAAAGCCTGATAGCAGACAGGATAAAAGATTTGGACTAAGGCTGGCTGGGATTGAGCCCAGGCCAACAACTTCATGGGCCAAATCTGTACCCCTTAGAATATTTATGATAATAGTAATAATCTTTATTTGTGTAGCACTTTTCTAAACAAAGTTACAAAGTGCTTCACAGAAAAACACAAAAATTAGCAAAGAAGAAAAAAAAATATATATATAATAATTATATATATATATATATATATATATATATATATATATATATATATATATATATATATATATATATATATATATGAATAAATAAAGGAACTCCAAAGGACTAGATTGCACAACGAGACATCAAGACCAGAATAACATGATTTTGGAGGTGAGAAGCTTTTTTCAGTATGTCTGTTTCATGTCTGTCTGCCCCCTAGTGGCCGTAAGTAGGAACTGCTGCTTTACCTTACAGTCTGTGATGCTGCCATACTGTGGTTTGCTGTGTCCTCAGATGATCGTATTCATTATTATTGTGACATCAATTAATCAGTTAATCAATCAATCTTTATTTGTATAGCGCCAAATCACAACAAAAGTTATCTCTGGACGGTTTTACAAACGGATCAGGTCTAGACCGTACTCTATGTTCTATTATTAACAAAGACCAAACATCAAGACAGGATAAGGCCTCAGTCTTATCCCATCTTAGTCCACCATGAGCAGAGCACTTTGCAGTATTTAGCAAGTTACAGTGGCAAGGACAATCTTCCTTTAACAGGCAGAAACCTCCAGCAGGACCAGACTCATGTTAGACACACATCTGCTGAGACCGTGTTGGAGAGAGGGATAGAGGGAGATGAAGAGAGAGAGAGATGATAGTGGTGAGATGGATAGTAGTAGTTGTACATTACGAGCGTTACTTAGTGCAGCTTTAATTTTGAAGCATATTTTCACACACAGTCAATCCGGTGCCATCAAACGTTTTCACCGCCAGCTGCTGAGCCGTTCTTCTTATCTTGCTCATTGCGTCTTCTCCCCTCAGTGCCGCTCAGAGTCCAGCCATTCAGACGAGGAGTCCAGTGGAGAGGAGGATGAAGATGACCCAATGTCCCTCTCGCCCGCCTCCTCGGCCTCCTGCCACCAGCAGCAGGTGCCTCCTCCTCCTCCGATCCCGACGGAGAACTCTGCCCCCAGCTGCCTGCCCGCGAGCCCCACTCAGTGGAGCGTGGAGGAAGTGTCGCAGTTTATTTCTTCTCTACAAGGTTTGAGGAAGTGTCTGAACTCAGAGGATGTTCAAGTTGACTTATTATCTCTTTGTAAACAACATAACATCATAAACTAGTTGCAGCTCAAGTCCTCTACGTTGAATCATGCACTTTTCTTGTTTTTGTATCTGTAACATTTTTGGTTCCTCACTTTTGTTCAGATCCCAGTCTCAACCATCTTTGATCCCTTTGTTTCTTCCTCCACTTATACTCCTCTTCCTCTTCTTCACAGGCTGTGAGGATCTCGCCCCCCAGTTCCTGTCACAGGAGATCGACGGACAGGCTCTGCTGCTGCTGAAGGAGGAGCACCTCATGTCCACAATGAACATTAAGCTCGGCCCCGCCCTCAAGATCTGCGCCCACATCAACAACCTGAGAGACTGATGCGGGCGTTTTCACAGATCTGCATTGTTCAAAGTCAAGCCCTGGACATTTACCCCCAAACTCCTGCTCAGAGTCCAGTTCAAAAAAAAAAAAGGAACTGGTTCCAGAGAGGTCCGAGTCCTGCAGGTGAATGAGAGAGGTACAGTTCATACAGGCTCTTCAACTCGCACCGGGGGCTGCAGCACTTACATCTGGTGTGGATTTCTTTTCCCTTGAGCACACGTCACTGTGGCACTTGTAGAGGATTATTGTCATTCTTTACACATTGTTCATGCGTTTGAGTTCTTTCAGATGACCTGCTACATACAGGAGCAGATCAGAGTCCCCTATTCTTCTGCTAAAAACAGCACTACAGTCAGAGACAGCTGTTACCGTCACTGTTAAAACACCCGGAGATGAAAGTTTGAATGTATTTAACCAGGGTGAAGGTGAAAGTGAGAACTTGCACAGGATTACTATTTTTATTAAGTTATGTACAAATAGGCCTTCCCCTCTTTCACTTATTTTACCTTGACTGTGCTTTTCAGATTTCAGTTTTCAAGAAAGAAGCTCACAGACGACCGCACCTTTCTATTTGTCTGTTGTTTCTCAGCGTACTGGAGAAGTAGTTTAAAGCATTCACTCTTTGCTTCTTCTTCTTCTTCTTTTTCTACTTCTTTTTGTTGCCTGTGAGATCAATCTTAGTTCTCTTTTAACTCAACACTGTTTGGTTTTTCTTTGAGAGTCATTTTGAGTCCAGCTCTGCACCTGATGAAGACATTCTGCATCAAATTGAGACAGATGCTGAAAAACAAGTAATTTAAATCGACCCTAGACTTATAACTCTTCTGTTTTTTGTTTTGACTGATACATAGACGTTGTATCTAAAAGGGTATTTTGAAATGAAAGCCCTCTGATGAATAATAACTCACTGTTAGAAATGTTAGAGCTGTGTGACTTCTCTGACATGGGACTTCCACCAGATCCGTGTCCGGTCTGTCTCTGATCCGCTGCATTCCGAGCAGGAGAGTCGGACAGCTGGAGTCATGTGACCGAGGTTTTCCTGTGGTAATTACTAAATCAAGGATTTTATCGACCCCTGAAAACCTCTGACCTGTTGACTCCAGGCCTGCCTCCACTCTAAATGACATTTTGTTTTTATAGTTAAAGGTGACATATCATGCAAAATCAACTTTTTAATGGTTCTCTACCTGAAATATGTGTCCCTGTCTACAAACCCCCCCAAAATGAAAAGAATCCATTCTGCCCCTGTTCTGATTTCTCCACCTTTCTGTAAATGTGTGCTGAAACCAGCCGTTTCAGTTTTCAGTGTTTTTCATACGTCACAACGCCATCCGGTCTGTAACAGGAAGTCAGAGCTCGGAGCTTGTTCAGCCCATAGACTGTATAAAATACAACTCAACCCCTCCTCCGTTTTTCATTCCCTGCACACATGTGTGCTAACAAGGAGCTTAGGAGGGAGGCATGCTAGTTGTAAGCTGTCTTAATAAACATTAAGGTCGGTTTTACTCCCCACGTCTGCAGATTTGAAGATCTAGTGGATGATTTTTATTTATCATGGAAAAGTGCTAGCGCTAGTTAGCATAGCCACATAGCTACATGTTGGTAGCTGTGTACCAAGACACACGTCGACATACTGACAAATAAAACAACAAGAAACACTAAATCTGTGACCAATGGTTCAGAAAGGTCCTGCTGCAGGCGCCTCTCCATCAGGATCAGATTCTGGATCAGATTCAGAGGGTTGAAGTAACGCGGGTCTGTGAGCAGCCGTGTATATTCAGCCAACATGTAAACATTAGATCAACGTGCTGGAGAGCCGAGGCCACATCCACTTCCTGAGGGGGCGTGGTCAGAGAGCTCATTCTCATTTAAAAGCACAGACACAGAAAACAGAGTGTTCTGAGCAGGGCTGAAAAAGAGGGGTTTACAGGCAGACCAAAATCTGATTTCAAAGTGTTTTTATGAGCAATAAACTTTAAAGACATGTTTTGGGGACCTCTTAGACCAATATATTTTGATGAAAAAGAGCGTAATATGTCACCTTTAAGTTAAAAACGATCTAACGATTTATTCTGAAAATTAATCTGATGTCTTCATTTTGTTTTGGTGAAACCTAACTTCCTGTCCTGCTCCATCTGCTCTGTTGAGATTGATGCGTCGTGTGCCGGCATCAGGCAAAAATAGAAGTCTTGTGTATCTGATCTGTTGCGTTCCGACCTGCTGGATCAGAGACACAGCCTTGGCGCAATGGAGTGGATCCAGTGGAAGCTAACGCATTGACTAGAGTAGAAACCGATCAGATCCGGACCTGTGACGGATCAGAGTCGGACCGGACACGGATCTGGTTGAATTTGGCCGTGAGAATAGGCGTTTTGAAAGGTTGTATTTTTATTTCTAATGTTATTTAAATATTAACAGGGTATAGATATAGTAAAAGGTGCAGGACTAGAGTCTGAACAAATCCCAAATCTTTCAAGGTGCAAAAAAAAAAGTTCATATTTGACATTTTCTCACAGCTTACCTTGATTTAACGTACGATGAAACAAAAACACTTTTTCAAAATCCGCCAGAACTGCAAATAATCCGACACTGTTTTCACTTTAATACACGTTTGCTTCGTATCTTTGGGATTTTTTGAACAGATAACTTTTTGTCTTTTAAAAAAAAAAAGAACCTGAATCCTCAAAATCTGTTGATGTTTTATCAGACGATTTGTCTTTTAATCTGATGGTACAGCCATCTGCCGATCTTTACAAAAAGTGAATTTTGAGTAAAGGGTTAACGTCTTGGGCTTGATTTTGTGAAGTTTTTTTTTTTTTTCAATTAAAAGAGATGCTGTTACTGATGAAGAATGAAAGTAAGCTCCAACTGTGATGATAAGCTTTGAATTGAAGTTACTTTAAGCTTTGTTCATGGACAAACCAGGAAGTCTGTGATGAAAAGAGGCTGGCAGCCACATGTGGACCTACGTTTTGGATGGATGGTGTAAAAAATCTGAATGAGTGAGTGAGTCGGCGTGAATGAGAAGTCCTTAAACTATACTGTAATAAGTGTAAAATTTGCCTTTATATTTAAATGCACATTTGTTTGCTGGACTGCCTTGTTTAAGCTTTTTACTGTAGGAGTTTTCTCATGTTCTCTCTCTGTGAACCTTGTGGCCTTTCTCACTAGTCTAGGTTTAGATGATGATTGTGTGTTTTTTAACTGCTTTTCATATCATTCCTTGTTTTTTATTAGTGCTTACTTTTCTACAATTGTTATTTCAAGCAATGACATCTGTTGCCTTTCCCAAAAAAGTGACTGAATAGTAGCGACCTTGATCAAGGAAACTTTCCGTCTTCCTCATAGCTTCGTCACATAGCGTGTAACTACCAACAGTATTTACCTTTTTTTTAGCTTAGCTATCTTTGGCTTTATTGTTAGTGACTGTGGCTGTTACAGTATTTTATTTCAAAAAGGGTAATAATCTTTGTTAGCTGTGTGTTGATGTGTCAGTCGCCCCTGGATTTTGTAGTGTTTAAATCAGCAGGTCCCTCAGCACATTGTGAAGACCAAAAAAATATATATTTTGTATTGCGTTACAAGGCTGTGATTACCTGTCATTTGTTGAAAATCAGACCATTTTGACTGTTGGTTCAATTAGTGTTATCCCAAAAGTAGCACTTTTCTCACAAAACAAAAAATAAAACCCTAGATAAGACATTTTGTAAAAGACAAAGAGTCCAAGAATCAAAATCTGATAGCTTGCAATAATCAAAAACCTGCAAAATCTTGGAGGGACTGAGTTAGATGGGAGAGGCTAACAGTACTATCTTGCAAATAAATAATTAAGGAACTGTTTTAAAACTCTGGCACATGTGTATTTATTCTGGATAAGGAACGGAGCTGGCCATAGTTTCAGACTTAAACTCTGCAGTCATGCACAAATCAGAACGTGTAGCTTTCAGATAACAACAAAAGTCAGCATCCTTTGTGGAAAATGACTGAGTTAACCGTTATTCTTTTTGCTTATGCAATGCTGTGATAGAGACTGTTGCATTTGCAGTATTCAAAGGTAGCAGACAGGAGGTTTGGGTCTGATAAGAAGTAACGTTTCCTGTGTTCCCAACAGTGACGACGCAAGATCTCTCATTCAAGGTAAAGCTTCTTCCCACCTGAAAGTGCACAAAAACACAGTACTACTTATTCTTCTGTTTAATGTTGAGTGGGAACCAGCGTTCAAGACAAACTCCCTTTCCAGTGGTTGGGGGGGATGTGGTTGTGATGCACCTGGACACATCATCAGTGATGTAACCTGGGGTCATTGGGTGTTTCAGGTCTTTCAACAATCAGACACCCTCAACCAGGCGACCCAGCCGGGATTGATCAAGCCCCGGCTTGTGTCCAGGTAGCTCTACCCCACCCATGGGTCTCTTCTCCTGATCCACAGCCACCTTGAAGCAACTCTTGCTGCCTCTGTGGCTGACTTGATGGCCCTTTGCCTACTGCTTCCTGTGATGCCGAGCATATTGTAGGCCCTGCATAGGGACTGGCCCACAAACCCTCTGCATCCCACCTCAAAGGGCTCGCACCTTGCTCGCCACCCGTTGCTACGGCATTGTTCCACCAGCTCGGTGTACTTTGCCCTCTTCCTCTCATTGGCCTCCTCAATGCGGTCCTCCCAAGGCACGGTGAGTTCCAAGAGACTGACCTGCTTGGAGGTTTCTGAGATCAGCACTACGTCTGGCCTTACCGATGTTCTGGCAACAGTTTCTGGGAACTTCAGTTGCTTCCCCAGGTCAACTTTCAGCTCCCAATCCTGCGCCGTTGCTCGCAGGCCAGAGGAGGTGGTCCTGGCAGCTGATGTAGGCTTCTCCCCAGCTCTGACAAAAGAGATTGTTTTCTTCACTGGGCGGAGGCGCTTGCAGTGGTTAATTCCAGCAGCCAGCAGTAGCGCCCCTCGCCCAGGGCTTTTGAACAGCAGCTGAGGATGTGCTCCAGGGTCCCTCTCTTCAGGCACAGAGGGCACGCTGGTGACTCAACCATGCCCCAGGAAAACAAGTTGGATGGGCTTGGCAAAACGTCATAGACAGCCTGTATTAAGAATTTAGGGGCTCAGCTTTCCACAGCTCGGTGTAAATATATCAAAGTTTTATCATACATTTGTCTGCGACCTTGGAATACTGCACCTGCAACCGTCTCTATCACAGCCTTACATAAGCAGAAAGAACAGTTAACTCAGTCATTTTCCACCACAGCTTATCGTTTCATGGTTCATAAAGAAGACGTGTAAATGAGGGATTCATTATTTATTGTGCATTAGTATTGTGCCCTCATACTGTTTTTAAGAGCACCCCATATTTCTGCATATGAAGAGCTTTGTATAAACTCTTGTCACAGTTAAAAGTGCAGGGAACTTTTTTTTTCATTCTTTTAGTTAATGTTAAATAAAAGACATATTTACAATCCATATATTACTCTATTAACATATAAAGAAAGTGTGCTTTTCAGTAGTACGAAGCTGACTTTTTAAAGTGTCCTTCATTAGTTCTTCATTTCCGTAGCAATCATCATGATTGTGCGATTGTCTCTAAGCCAAATGGCGGTAACACTCTCAGCCAATCAGAGCACAGCATAGTTGTACGCCTCTGCATATCCCGCCTCCCTCAGGTACTTCTCGATGTTTAGTGGTTCAGGCACTCTGAGAACTGTCCTCCCGTTGGCTGATTGCTCTCCTGCCTGAAGTTTTCTAATTAGGTCCCTCATGGTGAGACGCTGCTGGGGGTTCCAAGTGCTACAGGACCTGATCATGCCGTACCTGTAAACAAAGGAGAAACATGCTCAAACTCTGTCTTCGTGAAAAATATGTATTCATTGCAGCATTTTGAGCTAGCTTAAATGCTAAGTTATCTACCATTACAGTTAGTTTTCCATCTTGGGCTAATTGCTGTGAATGCTACATAGCAGTTCTTCTACACAAATTAACATTATTATTATAAAGCCCACTTCTTTTTTTTTAGACCTTATTCTTCAACTATATGACAATAAACCAATCAAAACATTGAAATAATCAGTAGGACATGTAGCATTAGCATTAGCAGTGTAGCACCAGTTTTAGCACAAAGCATTCACAACGTAGTAGCTTTGGTTTTCAATATATTGTGTACAAAAGAGAAGTTAAATTAAGTGCTAATTATGTGCAATTTGTTCCAGAATAAATCATATCTATGCAGTTGTTGAAGTTAGCTTGTGTTTGACGTTAGCTAATGGCAGCTAGTGAGCTAGATGTTGGAGAACACCATGTAGAGTTGGTTGCCACCCGTCCTGCTTTTCCCAGAATTGTTCTCTTTTTTCACCAGCTGTCCCGGGAGAATAAAAATCTCTCCCGGAACACAATTTGTCTTGTTTTTAGGGGAAAATGCAAAATCCTCATTTGATTTGACAGCTCAAGCAGGGAGGGAAACTTGACGAAGAGAGACAGCAAGCTGAATTGACCAAGCGTGCCGGACACGGCCCTGGTGGTGAGGCTTTTAGCAGTGTGTCTGCCCCCTGGTGGCTGGCTGCAGTATAGGTCAAAAAATCAGTCTTCCCCATTCATTTGAATGAGGCTGCAGTCAAACTTTAAAAAATAAACACACATCGTACGAATGTTTCTCACATCCGTATGCTGTGATGATATGTAGTTAGTATTTGACTGTTTTGTGTTCAAGGCCTCTTTTTCCTGAAAAGTTTCTTTTTCGTTAGTTATTAGAGTTTAAAAAACGGGGTTTTACAGCCGCCGTAGAGGGAAACTTCAAAGGACACACAGCGTGTTGTGACACTATGCTGTAGGGTGGAGCTTATTACAGTGGCTTCACAGGCTCTGACTGCACAATGGCGGCGCCAGGGAGCGGGATTTTTTGGCTTCAGAACTGTACAACTGGAAGAGGCGGAGCAACGCTGTCCATTTTATTTACAGTCTATGGGATTGACCAACGTACTCAGCGCTGAGGTTTCTTCTTTTAAACTCTGTTTGAAATGTGAGGAGAGACGGCTGACGAGGAAGGAGATAGAGCAAATACATGCAAGCCACCAGCATGAAAAAAACAACATACTAGTTACTGGGGCGGCAGTAGCTCAGACTTGGCTTGGGAACCGAAGGGTCACCGGTTCGAGTCCCAGTATGGACGAAGTTTGGCAAGTGGACTGGTGGCTGGAGAGGTGCTGGTTCACTTGCCTGGGCACTGCCGAGGTGCCCTTGAGCAAGGCACTGAACCCCCAACTGCTCGGGGTGCGCCGGTTGATGGCAGTATCCTTACTCTGACATCTCTCCCAAAGTGAATGTCCACTGCATGTGTGTGTGCATAATTGTATGTATATATACCTAGAAAATTGTGCGTGTAGCATGACCGAAAAACAACACGAGTAAAAAAATTGAATTTCCCCTCTGGGGATTAATAAAGTATGTTTCTTTCTTTCTTTTCTTTCTTTCTTTCTTTCTTACAATCCTGACTGGGCGACACTGTCAAAGTTTGAATGGGTACAGTCGACCCAGGGAGGCAATTTTTCCACCACATCCTTTTTGTGTCCGGCGAAAATCTCTGTAAAATATGAAGAGCTTTGGAAATCCACGCACAAACAAAAAAGCATCCAGCTGTGGTATCAAACAAACAAAAATAGGCAGCCATTCACCAGAAGAAGACAAGATTGCAGTGGCAGAGCTTACCAGTGTCCTATGTCCGAATTTTATGTTCATTCGGTCATTCTGAACTGGTAACAGTGGCCGAGCCCTCCGCCCCAAACAATTGGTCCCTTTTTTTCCACATATCCAAGGTGGCAACCCTAACACCGTGATAAATAAGCTTCCTAATTGAAGGTAACAACCCTTTTCTGCTGTTTTTCTTACAGTGAGTTGGAGCAGGTAGCTGGTCGTTTCAGATGTTTTCCTCTCTGTAGATGCTGCAGAAGTTCAGTCTCCAAGATCTCAGCAAACGGTGGGTCACCTGTGACAAATGTTAGAAAAGATAAACTCACTGTTGTTGAAGTATAAAAATGTGTTTGAGATTTCATGGCAGTGGCATCGTAGAAGTGATTGCAACATACAACATTTTATTTAACATGTCATTTAATTTACTTGTGTGTTGACTGATACCCACCTAGTGTGACCATTTCATAGAGCAGGATACCAAAGGACCATCTGTCATAAGAGAGTGAGAGGAGAATCAATGAAAGAGATAGTCTTAAATTATACCCAGTTTGTAGTGTAGAACAGAAAGAATGATAAGCCATTGTTTTAATCACCAATAAAATTGTATATGAACCTCATCTCTGAGGTCATATCAGTAATGTGAATTTACATTCTGTTGTCTTTTGCACATTGTTTCATATTCTTACAGAGGAGTCGGACACTCACACGTCACTGCTCTGACTGAAGGCTCTCCTACCCAGCACCTCAGGTGCCTGCCACTTCCTCAGCTCCAGGTCCTCCACTGCCCCCGGTGAGTTAGCCTGTGTCCTCCTGCGGTAGGCTGAGCCCAATCCCCACAGTTTAGCTGTCAGATCTCCACCAACCAGAACACTGCGAGCTCCCACGTTGCCATGGATGCAGCCCTGAGTGTGCAGATACTCCTAGAAAATGTTCAGGGGAAGGACGGAGTAACCAGAGTGGTGCTTAGAGTTATAGCATTTTAATAAAATCAACAAGACGTGGGTTTGAAATGCATCTTCATTCTGTCAGCATATTGTTAGACAGTATTTTTTATAAAGGAAAACTGAGAAAGGGAATTAGCTTGCCAACAATATAATAGAAAATGTAATCTAGACCAGGGGTTCCCAAACTTTTCAGCCCACAACCCCCAAAATATAGGTGCCAAAGACTCTTGACCCCCACTGTCCCTCAAAGTGATTTAATGTGGCTTCATTTAGCTGGTCTTCAGAAAATTAGCCTGCCTATATGAGCATGTGGTCGTGTTTCTATGAAGTAACCTACTGGTACTGATGCTATAGATAATTAACTGTTCACTAACCCTAAACTCAGGAGGCATCTGGCAACAAAGAAAGGCAGAAAACTCATTACATTTTCTATTTTCAAGGTTTGATTTCAAGTTTAGCTACTATTTTTGTCAATATTTTTTACTTTAATGGGTAAAATGTACTTTTTTTTAGATAACTTTTGTCATTCAACTTTTTTAGTGCATTATTTCTGTATTTCTTTGTTCACCACAAGTTAATAAATTATATATAAGTAATATAAAAACAACAACAAGAAGAGAATTTAAAAAAAATTAAGAAATATCCAAAAAATAGCAAATAATTATAAAGAAATAATAACAAACAGCAGAAACAAAAAGGAAGATACAAATAGGAAATAATCAAAAATAAATAATAATAAATATTTTTAGTTAACTTAAAAAAAACATTCTGGAAGACATCTGAAGACCCTCCATTTGTTCTCTCACAAATAATTCCCACAATTCCTTTTTTTGTTTTGCTCAGGGGAGCAGTGAGGAACACCAATTGAGAAATAGAACAGTTGAACTAACCAGAGCAGAGGCCACTTGTCCTGCCATGGTGAAGATCCTCTTCTCTGTCATGTCATATGGAGACCCATTACCTGAGTTCTCCTTCAGAAAGAGGGAGAGATGAGGAGAAGAAGAAATGAGAGAGAAAGTGAAGCTTTTCTTGAGTCTCCTATAGTTTGATTTTAACCTTTTGAACCTACTCGTCTCATCACTATCACTTCTCTCTCTTACTCCCCTCTATCTGTCTTTCCAGACCCAACTCAGTAGAGGCATGATGGCTGTCTAACATGAGTCTGGTCCTGCTGGAGGTTTCTGCCTGTTAAAAGGAAGTTTTTCCTCTCCACTGTAACTAGCTAAATACTGCGATGTGCAATGCTCATGATGGATTAAGGTGGGGTCAGACTGAGTCTTACCCTGTCTTGAAGTTGGGTCTCTGTTCATAATTTGACATAGAGTGGTCTAGACCTCCTATGTTTGTAAAAGAGTCCTGAGATAATGTTTGTTGTGATTTGGCGCTATACAAATAAAGATTGATTGATTGATTGATTGAACCATAAAATCAGATCTGTGCTTTAAGCTGTGTGACACACCTCTCCTCTCTCTGTCTGTTTATAATCAGCCAGAGTGCCTGTGCTTTACAATGGGGGGTCACAATGTTCCTGTCACTGTCAATAAGCTCTGTCATGCACTGTACTGCCCCCTGCAGGCAAAGAGAGTTACAACTGATAGACCTCTTTACCTGTCGACATTTCCACAGGAACCCCAGCAGGTCTCTGTGCTCCAGCTCCTCCACGACCATCATTGGGGAAGGCACTGAAACCACACCCAGCAGCGCAGGGAGGAAGGGGTGCGGCCCCAGTCCTGACACGAAGGAGGCGAATCCAAAGAAGCCCTGCCTCTCACTGCTGTTTGCTGTTTCTGTAAAAGAGGTGAGACATCAGTCTTTGTTATTTGGATCTATCTCATGAGTTTCACAGAGAAGCATTGTCGTCTTTCTAGAAGCACTCAAGTTGAACTAATTGTCTAAGGATTTAAACGTACTGTACATTTTAATAAGTGCCATCAGTCATGCACATATCTTGAAGATGATCCGTCTTGGAAGGGTCCCTCTGATTGACGTACAGTGCTTAATGGCGTTTTTCGACCAGAGGAACTTTACCCCAGAACTACATGCGTTTCGACAGGTGGACCCAGGGTCTGAATTTAGTTCAGGGGTAGATAATCTCCCCCCTAAAAAGCCCCAGCTAGGGGGGTAGTAGTTTTCAAAGGTCCTGGGACTTTCAGGAGGCGGGGCCTGCAATGCTGAACGTGTCTGATTGGTAGATTAACCGCAGTGTTTTTATTCCGCCCGCCGTCCATATTTACATCACACACATCTGTGATTCACTTGATTTCTCTTTCTTTCATTAGTTTTTATGTGTTCTATCTTTTTTGTATGTGTGTGTACTTTTCAAAAGAAGAAGCTGTGATTCTCTTGATTTAGCAGCTTGTAACAGTAGTCTTCTGTTACGGTTTTAAAAGTGACCCTGTAAACTGGAGACCTTCAGCTGAACGTGTCAGTGTTTGTGGAGTTTACACAGCTGTTGAAACACAGAGGGAGTTCCTGGGAATCCAAACTAGTCTAGATTTTATCAAGATTTCAAAATAGTTAATAGTTAACAGTGGAACTTCAGCAGCACACATGCAGTGAGACGATGGAGCCTGTTCTCTGAGGTTTGTTTTGGTGCAGTTTCTTACCTTTCAACACCCTCAGGACCACGTCCCTGTTGTCCATGCGGGCTCTGTAGAGGTTGGCTGTGTCGTCAGGTTTGATGGAGAAGGACAGAGGCAGGGTGGTGACTTGGCTGAAGCCTCTGTTCTGCCCCTCTGTGGGCGTCGGTGGTACTGCGGCCTGAGTTGGCCTGACATTCTGTTGCACTTGTTGAACTGACATTGGCAGCTCTTCATGTTCCAGAGGGTTTATCCCTGGGGGAGCTTTTGAGTGTTGGAGAGAGAAGCAGAGTCACTAATCTCACTTGATACACTCTTGTTGTTCTTCCAAGAAATGAGTAGAAATATGTAACATGTTAGTGATGAGGAATGAACTCTGAGATGCTGACCATCAATGCCCTGCAGGTGACTCCTGCGGGTGTTCCTCTGAGTGTGTCTGTGTGAGGAGCTGCGGTAGTGCGGAGGAACTGTGACCCGCACCCGCCTTCGTCTGGGGCAATACTTCACTGAGAAGAGGACCACTATGTGGATGAAGAAGAATATAAGGAGTATTGAGGGGACAATGATGATAGCCAGGTCATGCTCCCTTGATACTGAAAGAGAAAGAGAAGATCATATGTGAGTGTCGGGGCTTAAAGGAGGCAGGGCATATTCTAAACTGTATTCAGCATCTGTTTATAGTTTGGTTTCATTGTTGGTTTGAGAAACATAAAGAAGAAAAGAGTCTCTTGAGGGTTTTCAGGTGCAGTCCATCTGAAAGGAAGTGGTTCAGCTTGTTTCTCTGGTGACTCAACATTTAGATGTCAGATGATTCAAATCATTCTAAGACACACTCTTAAGACCTTTCGCATCATCTAAAAAGGTTTGTTGTGTCCTTAACACCATTATACTACTTTAAATTACAGATGTATTCATTTTATTGTGTTGCTGTATTTTACCCAGGAGGTGGCACTCAAAGATGCATGAAGCAGTTTCACTGTGTAGAGCATGCTGCATACATAGCAGGACAGACCAGTCTAGTGGAGTCACTTTTTGAAAGGTGAAAGGTGAGAAACTAAGGTTTAAAAATCAGCTTGCATCCATTAATGAGTAGAGTAAGCAGCATGAAAGAGGAAAGTTTTCAATCTGGAATTAAAAGTGGTCAGAGTCTGAGCTTGTCTAATATTATCTGGGAGGTTATTCCAGGTCTGTGGTGCATAATAACAAAATGCTGCTTCTCTATGCTTCGTTCTGACTCTTGGGACAGTCTGTAGGCCAACCCTAGATGTTTGTAGTGTCCTCGTGGGTTCATATTCATATACTAAATTAAGATCACTTTAAAGGTGACATATTACGCTCTTTTTTTAATCTAAATACATTGGTCTAAGAGGTCCCCAAAACATGTCTTTAAAGTTTATTGCTCAAAAAAACACTTTGAAATCAGATTCTGGTCTGCCTGTAAACCCCTCTTTTTCAGCCCTGCTCAGAACAGGCTGTTTTCTGTGTCTGTGCCTTTAAATGAGAATGAGCTCTCTGACCACGCCCCCTCAGGAAGTGGGTGTGACCTCAGCTCTCCGGCACGTTGATCTAATGTTTACATGTTGGCTGAATATACACGGCTGCTCACAGACCCGCTTTACTTCAACCCTCTGAATCTGATCCAGAATCTGATCCTGACGGAGAGGCGCCTGCAGCAGGACCTTTCTGAACCATTGGTCACAGATTTAGTGTTTCTTGTTGTGTTATTTGTCAGCATGTCGACTTGTGTCTTGGTACACAGCTACGAACATGTAGCTATGTGGCTATGCTAACTAGCGCTAGCACTTTTCCATGAAAACTAAAAATCATCCACTAGATCTTCAAATCTGCAGACGTGGGGAGTAAAACCGACCTTTGTGTTTATTAAGACAGCCTACAACTAGCATGCCTCCCTCCTAAGCTCCTTGTTAGCACACATGTGTGCAGGGAATGAAAAACGTAGGAGGGGTTGAGTTGTATTTTATACAGTCTATGGGCTGAACAAGCTCCGAGCTCTGACTTCCTGTTACAGACCGGATGGCGTTGTGACGTATGAAAAACACTGAAAACTGAAACGGCTGGTTTCAGCACACATTTACAGAAAGGTGGAGAAATCAGAACAGGGGCAGAATGGATTCTTTTCATTTTCAGGGGGCTTGTAGACAGGGACACATATTTCAGGTAGAGAACCATTAAAAAGTCCATTTTGCATAATATTTCACCTTTTAAATCTTTTGTTGATATATTTAATTATATTATTCATAATGATTCCACCCTCCATATTGAGCCTTCACTGACACCTTCTGAGTGCAGAGCATAGACTGTATAAATAAAGGACGTAGCATCCGGGACGTCACCCATCTGTTTCTGAAACACTGTTTTGAAGCCAATCGTCGGCGGGAGCCATATTGGAAATGCTGCACTCAACATAAGTTCTGTGGAGCGAGTGTGACATAAAGAGGCGGGCTTTGAGCCTCCTCGCCAACAGCTGCAGTGTTCCCGCCTGTCAATCAAGTCAGCTGTGCCTCTCTTATATCTTCAAATTTGCTGTGTTATGAAAAAATTCACCCCCCGTACAGTGTGTGCCGATAGAGAAATGAGCTATCCAGACTACATTTGTTTTTTTGTACCAGGCTGTAAACATGTTTATTTCTGCTGTAAAGATCGTCTTCTTTGAATGGGTGTGTATGTGGTTTCTAGTACTTCCAGAGCCAGCCTCAAGTGGACACTCGATGAACTGCAGTTTTTAACACTTCAGCATTGGCTTCAATTCTCGTGGCCGGAGGGTTGCCGCTTAGTGCAGACACCCTTACATAACATCAGTACGACGTACGTTATCTGTAGTATCAGTCATAACTCTCATCTTACACACCTCCTGTTGTCACAGTCCTGATGTTAATCCTATGTTGTCAGAGTGTAGGAACATGAATGTAAATCCAGTTCTCTGTGTAAACATCGCGCTCTGGTTGTGTTACATTCTGAGGCGCGGTGAGGGATTTACAGAAAATCATAAATCATTTCTACATTCTCATTTAAGGCTTGGTTTAGGCTCAAACTTTCAACAGCGTTCACACTCAATGTCGACTTTGTTAACCCAGCCTTAAACAAACATGATGAGGATTAGTTTAATGAATTGTTAGAAAGCCAGAGAGATGTTTCATGAAATCCCTCCCTGACCTCAGGAGGATTCACTTCATCAGAAGTGTTTTTATCTGCAACAAATTCATGTTGTTGATCAAATAATCCACTTTTGAGTGAGATCAATGATGCTGTTGGCATCACAGATTAATTCAGAGAGTTAGCACTGAATAGAAAAGGTAGGTGTAGAGACAGATATTGATGTAAGACTGAAATAACAAAAAGAAAGAGGAAAGGTTTTAGAGAACAGAAGGAATCCACAAGAGTGACACAGTTAAAGGCCTCAACATTTAAAGCTAGGGTTGGTAGTCTCGGAAAACTAGCATGAAGTTGAATGTAGCTTTTCCTCATGACTCCGTCTAACCCCTCCCCTCCTCCCTCGGAGCTCCTCCAAAACGACGCCCCCCCGCTCACATGCACGAGCGCCGCTGATTCTCGACCATATGATCGTGACTGATTCAAAACCGGTCCTCACCAAAACATTATTATAGTGAAAGTTAAAAACACAAACAAACATGGCTGCTGTTAGTACTCACAACTGTCATTCTAGCATTATCCAGTTGTACTGGTGATATGACATCAGGAGAAAAGTTATAACACATATATAATACTGTAACAACTCTACTGTTTGTTAAACGGGTTCAGTGTAGATGTTCTTAATTCCTACAGTGTTGACGGTCAGTGAAGGCATCAGGAGAGGTGTAGAGTGTGCGAGTGGGAGAGAGGAGAGACAAGAGGAGAAGTTTTTCATTCATTCAAACATTGATTGTTGTTTTGTTGGTTGTTGTGATCACGGCCGACAGTGACCGGTTATTAAAGCTCAACGTGTTCACGAATCGGCTCGTCATCACCACAGCGTCCGGACGGACGCTACAGTACATCTACATTTCTGTAGGACTTACTGAACGTCATTAATCATTCTGCTTGTTGGTGAGAGTTTTTTAGACTCTGATCCGGACTACAGTCCTGAGCAAAGCACCTCATCAGGTCAGAGGGGACAGGCCCGAGGATGAGCGAAAGGGTCAGTAAATAGAGTCAGGGAAAGTAGAGGCAGGAGATGGGGACTCGGAGGAGTGCACGCCGGGGAAATGTACGCGCAGGAGGAGGGCAGAACAGCAGGACGGGATTTGATTGGTTTAAAATTTGGGGAGCCAAAAAAAGGTGATTGGTTGGTGTTTTCCCAGGTTTACTCCGGCTGTAGATAGCAGCTTTTTTTCACTCTTTTTTAGGAACACATCATGTATTGATTGCCATCAGGACATAAAGATCATTTTAACCAGTATGACAAAAAGTGTATCTAAATCTGATTACCAACCCCAGCTTTAATAGGAAACAAGTTGAAGACTAAGAAGAAAGAAAAAGAGGCAGAAAGTAAATTATGTTATTGTTGTTCCCATTTATTTCTACTAGAGTTGTCTGCTAATTTAAAAACTAGATGCTAAATCAGGAAGTTTTATGGAGGGGAGACATAATCTAGAGAGAGGAATGAGAGGAGAGATTTAAAGACAGGAGATCGTGTTGGAGATCGTGAAGAGTGTCAGTTGTGTCCTTACTGCAGAGCCTGTCATCCGATGCACACAGATTATCAGTCGAGGAGTTGGATGACATGCTGGAGAAGAAGAGAGAGGAACAGACAGATCAACATCACTATGAACTGAAGGAGGAGATCAGCATTACCTCTGCTCAGCAGCCAACCTTAATCCCCTAAGCTCTGATGGAGTGCAGGATCTGCCTCTCTAATAACTTTAAGCTCAGTACAAGTTAGATGTCATTTAAATAGCTCATTCAAATATAACCTTGTGTTAAGAGCTATCAACTCAGCTCATTTGTATTTATATATATTTCATACATTCAAGCATGCAGCCCAAAGTGCTTCAAAAGAACACAAAAAAATAGCAACAGATAAAATGATACAAGGCTAAAACAAGACAGAGGAATGTGATATGAAATACTTTAAAAATTAAAATTTGATAAAATCTATTGAAATAAAATCAATCACATAAATACCAGTAAAATAGAATTCAAGAAAAAATAATTACAAAAGAATGAGATATAATACACATAAAATAAAATAATTAAAAAAGAAGATAGAATAAGATAAAATGAAATAATTAAAAAAGAAGAATGTATAATAAAAATAAAATAAAATAATTAAAAATAATAAGATAATAAAAATAAATAAAAATAATTAAAAAGAGTAAGATAAAGTTAGAAAAATAATTAAGAAAGAATAAGATATAATACACACAGAATAAAATAATTAAAAAAGAAGATAAAATAAAATAATTAAAAATAATAAGATAATAAAAAATAAAAAAAATAATGAAAAAGAATAAGATAAATTAGAAAAATAATTAGGAAAGAATAAGTTATTATAAAAATAAAATAAAAATAATTAAAAAAGAAGATAGAATAAGATGAAATAAAATAATTAAAAAAGAAGAATATATAATAAAGATAAAATAAAATAATTAAAAATAATAAGGTGAAATTAGAAAAATAATTAAGAAAGAATAAGATATAATACACAAAATAAAATCATTAAAAAGGAAGAATATATAATATAAAATAAAACAATTAAAAAAGGAAAAGATATAATACAGATAAAATGATGACAACATAATTTAATAAGACAAATGAAAAATAATGGTCATAAAAGTAATATATTATAGTGATGTATATAGAGATGTGTGCAACCATCACTCAGCAGTGACCCCCACATCCATAAAAGCCTTTAAAGGATTGTCTGGCAGTCAGCAGCCCATTAAACTTCTCAGATCACAGGGATGATCCAGACATATGAGCAGGCGTATTTCATCTCATTTTCCTAGAACTGACATTTACTCCAAAGCTCTCACATCAGTAGTTTTATTACAAGTACACAACATCAAGCGGATATGTTCATGGATTCAGGAGTGGTTGTCTGCTAAGTAAAGCATTCTAGATATGAGCTTCAGAGACAGTTTGGTATTCCACTCGTTTGTTGCTTTAACAAAAGAAGCAGCATGACCACATTTTTCAAGACGGCTCGGGGCTTAAAATTGCTGGAAATATCCAAACTATAAATCATAGAAGTATTTTTTATTTGAATTTCAATTGTTTGTAAGTATTTCAAAAATCACATTTATTCAGAATAAATTCCTGTATTTTTTCAAATCATTATAAATAACACAGAAAATAAAAGATTTGACTTTGATTTGACTTTCAGATGAAGTGAGTGTATGTTCAGAATGGGAGGGTTTCTGTGTCGCTCAGCTTCTATTCAAATGTCCTCTGAACACGTTTGATTTCACTCATTTAAACTTGTATCCCAAGTCTGTCACCATTTGCAACTCAGCCTGTAAATGGTGTATTCAAATGAGGAAGTCGAACGGACGGACGCCTGTAGGATGAAGGGAACGCTCTGTGGTTCTGGGGAAGCCACGGAAACCACTTTGTACAAGCAGAGGCACGAATACTGGTCGTCCAATTTCTTTAACAAATGAAGGCAGCAGTGAGGTTTCCCTGTAGGTCTCGCTCAAACCAAACCAAAGCCAGGCTCTAGTGTCAGATTTAGGAGTTCATGACGGTACTACTGATGTGAATGGAACACAAATCCTCCTCCCACAGTCACTCACTATCATCCAGATCCAGTCTAACCAGGACAAAGAATGTCAGAGCTTTTATAGATTTGATTAGTCAGTGACCTATTTAAATCATCCGCTCTTAGTGAGACATTGTGACGACATATCACTACTCACTGAGTTTGCATTCGTGTTATAAATAACCTCTAGATAATTATTAAGAAGGTGTTCCTTTGCCTACCTTGTCCTGTCTCTCGTGAGAACTGTTTCACTAATAATAATAATAATTATGCATTTTATTTATAGGCGCCTTTCTTGGCACTCAAGGTCACCTTACAACATTAAAAACAAACAGAGTTTAAATAACAAACAGGAAATAAAACACAATTTAAATAGTCTGAAGTGAATGGACAGAGGAGTTGTGGTCAGATGGAGTAAGCCAGTTTAAACAGATGGGTTTTGAGTTTGGATTGGGAGAGAGTTCCAGAGCTGGGGAGCAGAGCGGCTGAAGGCTCTGCAAGGCGAGCAGGGGGGGGGGGACAGTGAGGTGCATGGAGGAGGAGGATCTGAGGGTGCGGACGGGTGTGGCAGTATGGAGGAGGTCAGAGAGATATGGAGGGGCGAGGTTGTGTTTGGATTTGAAGGTGAGGAGAAGTATTTTGTAGTTGATCCGGTGTGTGATGGGGAGCCAGTGGAGCTGTTGCAGGATGGGTGTGATGTGATGGATGGAGGCGGTGCGTGTGATGATACGGGCGGCTGAATTTTGAACCAGTTGAAGTTTATGGAGGGTTTTGTGGGGGAGGCCAAACAGAAGGGAGTTACAATAGTCCAAACGGGAGGTGACGAGGCTGTGAAGAAGAATGGCCGTGGAGTGGGGATTTCACTGAGTTTCTCTGTTTGCTCATAGAGACAATCTCTGAACACAGATTATTTGGAAAAAGTTAGTCAGATTTTGATTCAGATTTTACTCCAGAGTGAGACATCACATAAAATCTTATTATATTATCATATCTTTGCTTTAATATTCTCCTGTGTGACTGAAAACTGGAAGATTTTCATTACACAGGTAAAATCCTCTTTGTGTGGTGAGAATTACATTTCCTATTTCAGCACACTGAAGAGGAATAAAAGCTGATGTCTTCTTTAGAACAACCAGGGGAAAAATTTCACATCTCTTTATTATCATTTCTGTCATCTGTTCAGCTCTCTCTGCTCACGTTAGGATGTTAAATGGCCAGTTTTAGTTTTTTTAGCTCACTAAATGTATGTCAGTTTCAAATGTGAAAATAACGTTTGAAACACAGCCTCATATTGATCAGTATTTCTTGGGACCCTCATGTGTCAAGGACGGAGACGGTCACTCACTAATTTGAAGGCATGTAATGCACAACACACGTAGCTGTGGTGATGTAATGCTAAACCTTACATACTCTATTGATAAAGGCTGTACACCACCAGTCAAAAGTTTGGAAACACCCTCTCATTCAAGGGTTTGTATTTATTTTAATTATTGTAAACACTGTAGATTAATACTGAAGACATCAAAACTATGAAAAAACATATATGGAATTATTTAATTAACAAAAAAGTGTTAAACAAAGCAGAATATGTTTTATATTTTAGATTCTGTAAAGTAGCCCCCTTTTTCCTTCATGACAGCTTTGCACACTCTTGGTATTCTCTCAGTCTGCTTCATGAAGTGGTCTCCTGGACTGGTTTCTAATGAACATGAGCCTTGTCAAGAGTTCATTTGTAGAATGACTTGCCTTCTTAATGTGTTTGAGACCATCAGTTGTGTTGTTCAGAGGTAGGGTTAGCACACAATGGAATCCAGATTATGTCAAAACCAGATTACTTCATAGTTTTGATGTCTTCAGTATTAATCTACAATAGAAATAAAAACCATTGAATGAGAAGGTGTGTTCAAACTTTTTACTTGTAGTGTAGGATTGGAAGTATCTGGCCATACTCCAAAAATCCCAATACATCGTTTACAGTCTAATAAATTGTGTTAACGATCAATTTAATAGTAAATTAAAGGCAATAAAAATAATATTTTATAGCATCAGATAAAAACTCTCATGCAGTAAAGATGTGTGTGTCATTCTTCATGTGATAAGAATGCTGTGTCATCCTCTCAGAGAATGGAAACTATCAATCTTCCTTTATTCCACTCTGACACATTCACCTATACACACACTCCTCCTCCTCCTCCTTACGAAATCACAGCGGTGTGTATTGAGCATTTTTTGAAGACAACACACCGACACCGCTCTGCCCTTTTACAAGGATGGATGCCACTGAACCTGTTTGTCTGCATTGTTCTTCTCACACTCACTTGCACCTCTCCTGCATCAACACATACCGGCACATATATAACAAAAGACTAGGTCATCTGACAACATGCATAACACACACATACACACACAGACGGACACACTACCTGAGAACAGACACTAAGACGTGTTGTTAAAGACACACAGACGTTTAAATACTTATTAAAACACACAGCGTCTCAGAGGATAATTCCAAGTTATTCACATTATACACCGTTTACTGGAACATGCTGTATTTAATGCAGCAAAACACACACACACACACACACACAGACAAATGTAGAACACACATGAGCTACAAAACAATGGTTATCATGTAGCAGATATGGGAATCAAAGCCCAAAATGCCTCCAGACACCTGCTGTGATAACACACTTCAAATGAGTGTCAGAATGTGGAAATCACAACACAAACAAAGATAGAAGAGACTTAGTTTCACACACACACACACACACACACACACACACACACACACACACACACACACACACACACACGCACACGCACACGCACACACACACTTTTTTAATTTGCTTCCATATTTTAATCCTTCATCTTACCTGGCCAGCTACATGAGACCGCTCAGGTGTCAAACTCTGTAGTTCCTCTCCTCTCATCCAACACGTGTACGTTTCTGTCCCCCTTGAGCCCAGTGAGTGTTGAAAGGCCAGTTCACACTCCTAGTGTTCATGTTTCTGGAGTCCGTCTGCAGCGTGTGTAGAGATATCCACAGGGAGACACGTTTCCATTCAAATCATCTGTGACGTTAGAATCTCTGTTTCTGTTTTGCTGTCAACGGCGAGGTGTTCTCTTCTCTCTGTCTGTCCTCACCACTCTCTCTCTCTCTCTCTCTCTCTCTCTCTCTTCCACTCCTTTCAGGTTGGCCACACCCACCGCCTCCAGCACTTTTTCCTTGTCACCCTTATCACCTGTGCTCACCTTGCAGTTAGTTTTGAATTTGCTTCATGCATGTAACTGGGTCACACAGTAGTTCATGTGTGTAATTTGTGGAAAGCTGACAGACTTAACTTCATTTTAGATTCCCTCAATTCAGAACTGAGTGGGGAAAAGGCGTTTTTCGACCAGAGGAATTTTACACCGGAACTACGTGCAGGCCCAGGATCTAAATTTAGTTCAGGGGTTGATAATCTCCCCCCTAAAAAGCCCCTGCTACGGGGGTAGTACTTTTCAAAGGTCCTGGGGCTTTCGGGGGGCGGGGCCTGCAATGCTAAACGTGTGTTTTTATTCCTCCCTCCGTCCACAATAACATCACACACACATCTGTGATTCACTTGATTTCTCTTTCTTTCATTAGTTTTTATTTGTTCTATCTTTTTTGTATGTGTGTGTACTTTTCAAAAGAAGAAGCTGTGATTCTCTTGATTTAGCAGCTTGTAACAGTAGTCTTCTCTCAGCCCACCGTGAATACATCTCTCCCGGTGTTCCGGTTTTAAAAGTGACCCTGTAAACTGGAGACCTTCAGCTGAACGTGTCAGTGTTTGTGGACAGAGGGAGTACCTGGGAATGCAAAGTAGTTTAGTTTTTTATTAAGATTTCAAAATATCCTCATCAGATATTTAATGATGGTCTAAAGACGTTTATGAGGGATGCATCCGGCTGAGAGTCTCCTGTTAACAGGGTCGCTGTTTAAACCAAAACACCGGCCAATCTCTGCCACATCTTTTTGAGTTAAAAACAATTTCAAAGCCGTGTTGAAACAGCGTTTGAAATAGCTTTCAAGCAACAACTAAACTAACCTCTCTGATATCTTATGACGTTTTTAAAGAGGTAGTGTCTGAACTACTCAAAGTAACTGCAATTGTTTTCAATCTCAATCAATCAATCAATCAATCAATCTTTATTTATATGGCACCAAATCACAACAAACGTTATCTCAAGATGCTTTTACAAACAGAGCAGGTCTAGATCGTACTCTATGTTATGTTATTAACAAAGAACTTCCAGTGTTTTATTCCGAAAAGACTGCTGTGTTGAGATTGATGCGTCATCCTCCGGCATCCGGCAGAAATAGAAGTCTTGTGTATCTGATCCATTGCATTCCAACCTGCCGGATCAGAGATGCAGCCGGAACGCAACAGAGCGGATCCAGTGGAAGTTAACACATTGACTAGAATAGAAACCTATCAGATCCATTGCTGTGACGGATCAGAGACAGACCGGAGATGGATCTGGTGGAATTTGGTCGGGAGACTCAATCTTATCTCATCTTAATCCACCATGAGCATTGCACCTTGCAGTATTTAGTTACAGCGGCAAGGACAAACTTCCTTTAACAGGCAGAAACCTCCAGCAGGACCAGACTCATGTTAGTTAATTTAAGGTACAGCAAGGTGTGCGTTAGGCTGTGGCTACCTGTGATTGACTTGCATAGACTATCAAAAATGGACGTAGTGTCTCTGAGGCCCCCCCCACGCCTTTGTTCCTGAGCGCTGTTTTGAATGCAAAATTTGAAATGCTGAACTCAACCATAGACTGTAAAAAATATGGACGTAGTATCCGTGACGTCACCCATCTGTTTCTGAAGAGCTGTTTTGAGACCAATCGGCTGCGGCAGCCATATTGCTTCTGTCGAGCCAGTGTGACGTAAAGAGGCGGGCTTTGAGCCTCCTAGCCAACAGCTGCAGTGTTCCCACAGGCAGCTGGGCCTCTCATTGGAAGACTAGTAATCTCAATATCTTTGAAATTGCCGAATTAGAAAAAAATTCACCCCCCTCACAGTGAGAGGACGTCGAGAAATTAGCTATTCAGACTACACTCATCTTTTGTACCAGGCTGTGAACATGTTTATTAATGCTGCAAAGATCGTCTTTTCCCCATTCATGTGTATGTGACTTCAGGTACTTCCGGAGCCAGCCTCAAGCGGATCCTCGATGAACTGCAGCTTTTAACACTTCCTCATTGACTCATATTTTTAGACCGGAGGTTGCCGCTTGAACTCAACCTAACTTTGTCCGAGCTAGTGTGAGGTAAAGAGGCGGGCCTTAAGCCTCTGCGCCAACAGCCACGCTCAGTCTCTAGAAATACGTGTGTAGGAGTGTGAGATTTAGAAACGGAGAAAATCGACTGTCAGGAATATTTTCTTCTTTTGCTATTTAATACAGTTAGCATTCTTCTTCTTCTATTATTTAATTCGGTTAGCAAACCGCTATAAGACGCTCTATAGCCACCGTCTGGCGGGAATACCGTATTATAACCAGGCACTGGTAAAAATGATGAAAAACTGTACTTTTAAAATGAGAAAATATTCAAAGTTGCTCTTCAATATTTACAAAGTGAACTAATATTAGAATATTCGATAATCATTGCCCATCACTAGTCAGGAGTTGAAGCTGCGACTGCTGCAATGTGGGCTGTAGCATCTGTACATGGGGCGCTAGGCAAACTGCACCCTGAACATGCTGCTTTCTGAGAATAACACAGGTTTACACAGCCACTCAGTTCCCACCCTTTTCCACACAGGTGCTTTGACCAGCCAGTAAGAGCTGTAATGCATCAGTCATAGATGATAACTCACTCCCATCTGTCATTTAGTTGTCTTTGCTGGAGCTCAATGGAAACCAGAAGCTGTGCCACGATGGAGTCACCCTCTTTGATAACTCTTGTATTCATTCTGTCTTCTTCACTCCTGAACTATCTCCACAGGGCGGGCTGTGAGCTTGGGGCACAGGGGGTAACCCCAGCTGGATTCACTTTACACCATGTGTTAGCAGGAGGGAGTGTGTGTTTGTGTTTGTGTGGGGATCCATGCGTGTGTATGACTATGCCTGTGTTGCAATGTAGTGTGTGTATGTGTGTGTGTGCGAGTGAGAGAGCGCCCTGGCTGTGTGTCCAGCGCAGCCCTGGTAATGCTGAGACAGACGCTGAGCGGGTGGGTTTATTTTTGGGTCAGTGACAGTGTGTCAATGGCCGCAGATGCGTCGGAAAGGACGGCTCTGAGATACAAGCAAACCCTGGTCAGTGTCTCATTCCTCTTCTTCTTTCTCTCTCTCTCTGTTTCTCGTTCTGTCTTTCACAGTCTGTCTCTCATTAGTCTGCTTGTTTCTGTCGCGTCTCTGTTGTCTGTCTGCACTCTCCTTGACTTTCTCATGTCACTCTCTCATGACACACACCTGCGATGGCAGTGAATGCTAAATGCCCATGGATGAAGTCTACTTCTCATACGTATACATGTGAATGAGTCACATATTGTGTGTGTGTGTGTGTGTGTGAGAGAGAGAGCTGTAGACATGGTGAAGACCAATTAGCTGATGTATAACAACAGGGTCATGCACATGGTCAGGCAACAGGTGCTTAGGCACTGTGCACCTCCTTCACCCCTGATCTTGGCATGCACACACACACATGCACAACACACACACACTTTGTTGCTGTCTTGCCGTTTCCCTCCTCCTGTGCTGACCACCTGTTTGCTCCCCTCTCTGCGCCTTGTTACTTAAGCCCTGATTGGTCTTTACACGCGCAGGAAGGACTTCTACATTTTGCATGACTGTACATGTGAAAGTGAATGTGCAGTATGTGTCCTTGCATTTACATCTGTGCTCATCTCCAGTGTATGTATGTGTGGGTGTGTGTGTGTGGGTGTGTGGAAGCAGGAAACCCGATCATTAATTTGCGGTGGTGCTAATCCTCACTATTCATGTGGTTACATGTGTTTTTTTGGACAAAGCCATGTGAAGCGTGTCTGAGAACAGCTGGATGATCTTGTACTGTTCTCAGAGGGGTGTTTGGATGCACATTAAGAGACCAAAAAGATAGAAAGACTTAGTGTTTTATGCAATTTGATACAATAGCCTGAGGATAATCCCTATCATTAGTGAGCAGTGTGTTGTAATGGGGGACAAGGATTGTCAGTGGCATGCTTTAAGTCAGCCAGAAGTGATAATGGACAAAACAATGCTTTACATCAGTCTTGAATCTTTTTTTCTTTCTTTACATAATTTGAATATCTCTCTAAAAGTAGAGCATGGTAATACAGCCTAAAAAATAAAATCTAACCTTGATTAGAATCATTTTGATGCCACTCATTTTTCTGCTTGTAATAAAAGTGTGAGTGCGAGTTACACTGTTTTGTTTCTCCATTAAATTGCATTCATGAATTTATCGGGCTACGCCTTTGTGCATGGTGGACAGTGATTTGCATGAGATGGATTCTGCAAAATTGAATAACGACCATAGACTGTATAAGATATGGACGTAGTATCCGTGACGTCACCCGTCTGTTTCTGAAACACAGCCATATCTGAAGCGCTGTTTTGAGGCCAATCGCTCGACAGCAGCCATATTGCTGCTGTCGAGCGATTGTGAAGTAAAGAGGCGGGCTTTGAGCCTCCTAGCCAACAGCTACAGTGTTCCCTTCTGTCAATCAAGTCAGCTGTGCCTCTCATTGGAAGACTTGTAATCTCAATATCTTTGAAAGTACCATGTTATAAAAAATCTACCCCCCGTACAGTGTGTGCAGATCCAGAAATGAGCTATCCAGACTACACTCGTCTTTTAAACCAGGCTGTAAACATGTTTATTTCTGCTGTAAAGATCGGCTTTTTTGAATTGGTGTGTATGTGGTTTCCGGTACTTCCGGAGCCAGCCTCAAGTGGACACTGGAGGAACTGCAGTTTTTAGCACTTCCGCATTGGACTCATATTTTTTGACTGGAGGTTGCTGCTTGGTGGCAACTAAGGTTTAAGGCTCACTAGCGCCCCCTCCCTTTGGAGTGGTTGGGGGTGTAATTACAGATTTATTTGTATCACATTTTTAATTGAACATTTGTTACATTTATATTGAGAAAAATATTATCACGATAATTATCGTTATTGAATTATCGCCCAGCCCTAGTCGTAGTCTTTTGGGGGCGGCAGTAGCTCAGTCCATAGGAACTTGGCTTGGGAACCAAAGGGTCGCCGGTTCGAGTCCCAGTATGGACGAAGTTTGGCAAGTGGACTGGTGGCTGGAGAGGTGCTGGTTCACTTGCCTGGGGACTGCTGAGGTGCCCTTGTGCAAGGCACCGAAACCCCAACTGCTCTGGGTGCGCTGGTTGATGGCAGTATCCTCACTCTGACATCTCTCCCTAAGCATGTTCACTGCATGTGTGTGCATTTGCATGTATATTCCAAATAAACTGTATGTGTAGCATGAGTGAAAAAATTGAATTTCCCCCCTGGGGATTAATAAAGTACCTTTCTTCTTTCTTCTTCTTAAAACTGATGAATATTTGAAGCTTCATTTAAGATCTTCATTGCTTTGGTGAAGTTGATTTAAAAACACAGACACAGTGTTTATACTCTTCAACACTAAGTTGTTATGATCAATGAATCATTAGAACAAAAAGGTAAATTACTTAAAAAAGTAATCCATACAGTAGAGTCTCTTCAGTGTGCAGCGTGTGAGGGAATGTGATCGTGGTGACCTATGGAGTTAATGGTCATTGAAATCCTATGCCTGTCCAGGAAGTGCAAAGTCAACTAACCTGCTAGTGTGTGTATGTGTGTGTCTAAAGTAACCTTCATGTTTACTCTGTCACTCATAGGGGCAGAGCTGGAACCTCAGAGTTGACCTACACAGAGAAAAACAAAAACAAACATGTGAATAAGAACAGAAATCATTCCCTCTAATGTGATCGGCAAAGACGGAGCACGCTGCTGAAGTCATGCAAAGAATGTATGGAGTTAAACCCTCCTCTATTTTAGAAGACCTTCATGCGCTTTAGGTTTGACTTCAATTGACAGCTTATAACGGCATGCACTCGCATTCACATATACTCGTGTAGCTCTGCATGAAGGCATCTGAACATCAAAGAGCTGACAAATGACGTCCAGCTGAGTTCATTCTCACAATGTGACATAATCCCGTTCGGAAAGAAGATCAACACCTCATCACTCTCGGTGCATCATCGATAGACGTCTCCAAAAATGTCTGAAAGGAGAGGGAATGTAGCTGCTAGCTTGTAGCTTGTGAGCTTCTGAGATATCTGGTGTTTTGTTTGTATTTTTCAGCTCACACTGTGTATACAGTTGTGGCTTTTATGATTTAATTGAAGTGGTACAATGACAATGAGGGGCTTTATTTTCTTGTCTATTCTTTCTCTTCTGTAAGACTGGTCATATTTGTCAAAGAGCATGTCGACTGAATCAAGCAATTTTAACAGTTTCTGCAGAAAATCCATAGAAGAATGCATAATGTGCAAATCCATCTGCTGTTGTTGAGTTAATTAGGAGTTAGTTAAGTTAATTTTCCCATCAGTCACTGGAACTAGTTTAAGCTATTAATATAAGAAGTATTTTTTTCTCATGTGTCTTCAGATTCTCCTGAGAGAAAAAAAGAACATTAAAAATCAGACGGCTGGATGAGACATAGTCTGTTTTTTTGGGTCTCCCAGAGGTGGAAACTGCCGTCCAACATGCAGTCTCTGTGCAGCTATGCAGCCCTTTCAATCAATCAATCAATCAATCTTTATTTGTGTAGCGCCAAATCAAAACAAACGTTATCTCAGGACGCTTTTACAAACATAGGAGGTCTAGACCACTCTATTTCAAATTATGAACAGAGACCCAACTTCAAGACAGGGTAAGACTCAGTCTGACTCCACCTTAATCCACCATGAGCATTGCAAATCGCAGTATTTAGCTAGTTACAGTGGTGAGGAAAAACTTCCTTTTAACAGGCAGAAACCTCAGGCAGAACCAGACTCATGTTAGACAGCCATCATGCCTCGACTGAGTTGGGTCTGGGAAGACAGATAGAGGGGAGTAAGAGAGAGAGGTGATAGTGATGAGATGAGTCGTAGAAGCTGTTGCTGCTGGAGTCCAGAACATCCGCAGCAGGAGGACGTCTATGGCAGCTCAGAGGAACCTTAGAGACAAGGGAGCTCAGGGACTCCAGAAAGGTCTATGGTTAGTAACTTTAATGGGACAGGGAGAGTTAATGTAAGTGATGAAGGGGTTGGGGGGGAAGGGGGTGAGCTAGGATCCCAGTGTGTTAGTGCGCCAGTTCCTCCGGTAGTCTAGGCCTATAGCAGCATAACAAAAGCTGGTCCAAGCCTGAGCCAGCTTTAATTATAAGCTTTATCAAAAAGGAAATTTTAAGCCTACTCTTAAAAGTGGAGAGGGTGCCTGCCTCCCTGACCCTGACTGGTAGATGATTCCAAAGGAGAGGGGCCTTTCCTGCATCATCAGTTTTGGCCATGTGAAGTTTCAGTCCTGCGAGCGACCAGTACGGTAGTTGAGATTTTTTTCTGTTGCTTTTAGCCTTTATTTGATAAGACAACCTGGAAATGTAGAGAGAGAAAGAGAGGGAGGCATGACATGCACCACATCATGTTGGGACCGGATATGGTTCCTACCACCAGTGTGATGAGGACTGTAACCTCTGTACATGGGGTGCCTACTCCTCCAACTGAGCTAAACTGGCGCCCTGTTGGTACAGTAGTTGAGCTGAGCCTATGGTAACGCTGATAATCATGATCTACGGACCTTGTGCTTGTGATCCATTCACCTCAGCTGGTTACTGTGTCTTAAAATGAGGAGTCTTTTCCATCAAACCAGAACTTATCAAGATTTATTTACTTAATGCTAAACCAAAGCACTATTATGACATAACTAGCCTGGTCCATGGCACAACTGTATGCATCCCACAATGCTTTGCACACGACTGCTTGCAATACACAGTGAAATTGATGGTTACAGCATATGTGACAAAGCTTTATCCAGTTTAAAGCTCCATCTTCTGTTACTGTAACAGGATCAAATCTCACCGGTGTGGAGGACGCTGCCAACTTTTTAGACCAAAACATAGAAGGTTTTGAAAGTGTATCTTTTGCTCTGACATTTTTGGTAACCACACCGGGTCATGTGACCTCAGTCTTGCTTGCTTGCAGGCTCAGGTGTGAGGTAATCTTCACAGCTTCATGTAAAGTGCCACACCCTGCCTTTTCTTCCTTTTTTCTTTTTTGCATCTTTCCAACCTCCAACCTGCCTCTCTACCTCTCCCTGTCCTACCTGCACGATCTGCTCGTGCATTCATTGTGCAAGACCAGAGTCTTTCTCACACCAGGCAGACCGATAGATAAAGACTACTCATAGTAATACCACAGAAGGATAGTGGGATACATTCATCAACATCCTCATCCATCCAGTTCATATCAGTTCAAGTTTTTGAGAGTTTTTTAGAAGTGGCTTTGAGACACCTGAAAAGAAAGATTGAGACTTTTTTTCAGTTTGATTCTTTACAAATCCAGCTTAATGCCATAGTTCCTGCAAAATGACCCACCACAGCTATAAACCCTTATGAGGAGGGCCCAACAAGATGACATTAGGGCATGTATTAGGAGACCAAAATGTCAAACAGTGACCGTACATTGACGGTTAAGATGTCCATGAGCAAGAAGCTGTTTTCCCCTGGAGTGTTTTGCTCTACCTAACCACTGACTGGGTGTAATGTAGGTCTGGGCTTTACATTGGCTGATACACTCGACTGTTTTGAGTAGTTTTATCAGTTTAACATAATCTGTTAGTCCTTGAGCGACTAGAGGACAGCTGGAAGGACAGAAACAGGAAGTCCCAGGAAAAGTGAGGAATATGATGAGGCGTTTAAAGGTACAGGCGAGAGAGAGAGAGAGAGGTGTGGGAAGTGTAATGAGGAATATTAGATCGCACTGCTACTAAATTTAGCCCAGAGTTGTGTTTCAACAGGAGAGAGGAGGAGAGGGCAGAGGGAAGAAAGAAAGGGGAGTTGAGGGCACCAAAGGAAGGAGGTAAAGAAGTACAAGTGATTAGTGCAGAGTAGAGTTTCACTGGTCAAGAAGGAAAACAAGAAGGAGCGATAGAATGAGGTAATGGAGGGAGGATAGATTTCTGACAACACACCAGACTCTGTGGTGGAGGTTCAAGGTCCTTCTGTCCTGATCTGATCAGAGAAAAGCTGCTTTCATTCCCAAACATGTAGCTTCAGTGTCTCATCCAAATCAGGCTGGTTAGGGTGAAACTTTTACTCCCTTCATCGTAGTTTTTGATGATGGTACACCTGAGGAGAGGCAGGAAGTATGGGGAAAGAGATCGTGGAAATGACTCTGACCAAAGGGTTCAGAGTCAAATCCAGAGTCTGTTAGTTGAAACTTATACCTGCAAAACCATGTACATTACGTTCTGATGTGAACGTACTGTACCTGGTTTTGCCCATGCATAGAATTCTCTGATGTGATTTTATTTCTCACACAAGCTAATCTGTTCTCCTAATGTGTGCCATAGACTGTATATATAATGGACAGCGTCGCTCCGCCTTTTCCCATTGTACGGTTTTGAAGCCAAAATATCTTGTTCCAGAACGCTGCCATCTTGTACATTTTCTGCAGCCAGAGTCTGCACAATAGGGAATTTGTGTGTTTCCACAGTAACAAGCTCCGCCCTACAGCGTAGCGTCCCGAGGTCCTACAGAGTTTCCCTCTATGGCAGCTGTCAATCAAAGTAAACCCTAATGAAAAAGAAACTTTTCAGAAAAAAGAGGCCTTGAACACAAAACAGTCAAATAATAACTACATATCACCACAGCAGTTTGACAGCAACCCCATTCAAATGAATGGGGGAGACAGAGTTTTTGACCTATACTGCAGCCAGCCACTAGGGGGAGCAGTTTTTGTAGCAGCCTCACTTCGAGCCCAGCGAGATGACGTCCATTTTATATACAGTCTATGGTGGCGATAGAGAAATCAGCCACTACTTAGACCTAAACATGTTTATTTCTGCCTCAAAGATCGTCTTCTTTGAATGGGTGTGTATGTAGTTTCTGGTGTCTCTAGTGGACGCTCAAGGAACTGCAGTTTTTAGCACTTCCGCATGGGCTTCATATTTTAAGACTGGAGGTTGCTGCTTGGATTGTACTGACAGCAGGAGCAGAGGAGGTAGGATGATGGACGTTGAAACACATTATTTGATGTAAATTATAATCAGTTCAGTGTTTTTACTCCAGGTGTGGTGTTGACAGTGTATCATGTCTCTCTCTGCTACAACACCATAGTAAGGTGAAAGTCGTCCTCTTCGTGTGTCATACCTTTGCAGACATGTCAGGAATGTCCCCCTTTCTAAGAATTCAGGGAACGCCACTCTTCTCTTTCTTTTTCTGTCTCCAACGTGACTTCTGTTCTCTTGGTAAACAAGATTTTGTGTGTAAAAATGTAGCATTAAAACACAGCAGCACTGTCTGCCTGATGGAGACATCATGCTTCTATTGTTCGAGGCAGTTGTGTGTTGGCATTTAGTTACAGCACATTGTGTATACAGGAGCTCAAGTTACTCTGTGTGTTGACTGGCATCTCTCCATCTTATGAGCACATATTAATGTGTGAGTGTGGGAATGCGTGTGTGTGTGTGTGTGTGTGTGTGTGTGTGTGTGTGTGAGTGTGTGTGTGTAAATCCATCCATCCATCAATCTATCTCTCCATGAACGTACTAAATTAGAAGCTGCTGAAAGGTTACTGCCCGGACGTCCAAAGTGTCAGCACCAGACACAACTTCTCACCTCGTCAGCTGTGTTCTTTGAGTCTTCTATTGTCTGCTGTTGACGTACAACGAATATATACAAGTCCTGGTTTTATATGTGTGGTACAGTGGGAAGAGGTTGGTTGATTGACTGCATTTGACAGGATTGAGGGGTTGGATAATGTATCCTCTCTTAATGAACACAGCAGCTTGTCCAGCTCTGTTTGTTCTATTTCTCTTTACCGGTCTATGCCCACTGTTGAGTCCCCTGATCAGCAGTGTGTTTTATAGAGTCACCAAAATAACAAAGTGTGTGTAGGGGGCTTCTTGTTTATTGTGTCGAGATCACAACAATTTGACTATTCAAACATCGACTTTAGACAACAAAGAAGCTTAATCTCTAATATGAGGAATATCAATATTTTATTTTGATATAAATAAACATGTAATGACACCCCCCAACCACTTAAAAAGGGAGGGGCGCTAGTGAGCCTTAAACGCTAGTTGCCACCCAACATTAGACAGAAGACGAAGGCTGCATTGAACAGCCAATCATGTCACAGGGTGAGAGGTAGGCGGGGCTTAAAGATGTTCAGAGCTGAATGTAAACACCGCTGAAACGAGCGACAGCGACACTAAGGAAAACTCAAAACCAAGCAGCTCAAAGCAGAGTCGTTAGTCTGGCACTGTGTCGACTCTATGTTAACTATTAACTTAATACACTTCTTTAAATATACTTTCAGGATGTGGGTAAAGGAAGAGCACAGAGACAACTTCTGCTGTGCATTTCAGACACGTTTATTGTCCAACACGACCGTAGGACAACTGAACACTGAATAACCGTGATGCATTCACTGCACTGTGGGAAATAACATCATTCTGCACGTAACCTTTAGAAATCTTAAAGGTGACATATCACGCTTTTTTCATCAATATATATTGGTCTAAGAGGTCCCCAAAACATGTCTTTAAAGTTTATGCTCAAAGAAACACTTTGAAATCAGATTTTGGCATGCCTGAAAAGCCCTCTTCTTCAGCCCTGCTTAGAACAGTCTGTTTTCCCTCTGACCACGCCCCCTCAGGAAGTGGATGTAGCCTCGGCTCTCCAGCACGTTGATCTAATGTTTACATGTTGGCTGAATATACACGGCTGCTCACAGACCCGCGTTACTTCAACCCTCTGAATCTGATCCAGAATCTGATCCTGACGGAGAGGCGCCTGCAGCAGGACCTTTCTGAACCATTGGTCACAGATTTAGTGTTTCATGTTGTTTTATTTGTCAGTACGTCGACGTGTGTCTTGGTACACGGCTACAAACATGTAGCTATGTGGCTATGCTAACTAGCGCTAGCACTTTTCCATGAAAAATAAAACTCATCCACTAGATCTTCAAATCTGCAGACGTGGGGAGTAAAACCGACCTTTGTGTTTATTAAGACAGCCTACAACTAGCATGCCTCCCTCCTAAGCTCCTTGTTAGCACACGTGTGCAGGTAATGAAAAACGGAGGAGGGGTTGAGTTGTATTTTATACAGTCTATGGGCTGAACAAGCTCCGAGCTCTGACATCCTGTTACAGACCGGATGGCGTTGTGACGTATGAAAAACACTGAAAACTGAAACGGCTGGTTTCACACACATTTACAGAAAGGTGGAGAAATCAGAACAGGGGCAGAATGGATTCTTTTCATTTTCGGGGGGTTTGTAGACATGGACACATATTTCAGGGAGAGAACCATTAAAAAGTCGATTTTTGCATGATATGTCACCTTTAAAGGAGAGTACACAGCTCAAAACAGGACTCTATAAACTGATACACAGTACACAATCTGATATATATTTGTTTTAAATTTAAATCAAATTATGCAAATTAAGTCAACCTGAGAAAAATAAGAATCTACAAACTAAAACTTCACAAAAATCTCATGTTACACAAAAGACCTGCTTCCTGTTAGGAGCGTCAGAAATGATGGATTCAAGAAGCTCATCAGAAAACTAAATCTAGATACAAACTAACAGACTGGCAAAAATCTGACTTTACATTAAAATGATATAATGATTTGATATCTATCGTGATAATTATTGATATCAACTGATATGAAATATTTTATCGTGATAACATCATTTTCAATATCGCCCAGCTCTACATAGGGGGCTTCTTGTTTATCCTGCTGTGATCACAACAATCTGACTATTCAAACATCGCCTTTAGAAAACAAAGATGGTTCATCTTTAATATGAGGAATATCACAGTCAATGAAGATGTAGCAGAACCCTCATCACAGACATCTATCTACCTGAGCACTGAGAAGGTTAGAGGTTATTTTTACACCTGTCATTAGTTTGGCAGAGATATAAAAACAGCTCCGAGAGGCTCATGTTGTAACTGTTGGTGTTCAAAGAAAAGAAACAAAGGCACAGTGCCGTTTACTGCAGACAGACAGAGACACTCGTGCTAGAAACAGAGAGGGGAATAAATCTCAAGGCAATTTCCATGGAGTCGGTCCAGACAGAGGTGATAAATCTCGAGGCAGAGCCCATGTTTCCGCTTCCATTAGAGCTGTTTGGGTCAACACGTGGTTTCATCTATTTATAAAATGGACTTCTTTCTGCAAGGCTGCCAAACCCAGAGTACTATCACACTCCACATTCCTCTTTGCTCAGGAGCTACCTAACTCATTTAACCGGCCCTCTCCTCCTACACACACACATACACACACACACACACACACACACACACACACACACACACACACAAACACAAACACACCTCTCTTACTTCACACAGGCTTGTCTGCTTCTTTCCGTTTCTCTCCCCTTTATTTGTCTGCTCTTCTCTCTCACAGAAACTTGGCCTCAAAAACATCCGCTTGCTTCAACGTTGAAGCTGTTAGTGTTTGTTCAACAAAGGTCAAAGGTCAATCAGATTTCTCTAAAAACACTTTGGCTGCAACTCAAGTTTTTTATAGTAAATATACATTAATTGTGTAAAATTATGACATCATTTTATACAAATGTCTGAGAGGATTAAATGGTTAACTAATGACTGTGTTTGTCTAGAGTTCAAAAGTGAGCTTCAGTCTGACATCAGTGTCCCTGAGAGGGTTTTTTTGTATTCCTCTTTTACACAATATTCAACTCAACTTTATTTATATAGCACCATTCATACACAAAAGCATGCAGCCCAAAGTGCTTCAATAAAAGGTAAAAATATATAAATGAAAAAATAAAATATTTAAAATCAATATAAAATAATACAAATGAATACAAAATTATTTAAAAACATAACAAAAATGTCATAATTAAAATGATTGATTTAAATAAACATTTAAATAAATAAGAGCAAAATGTTAAAATAATTAAAGATAAAAATATTTTAGAATTAAATCAAATGTAATAATGAAATCAAATTAGATAATTAAAATGATTGATTCAAATAAACGTTAAATAAATAGAAGTCACAATATTAATAAAAATAAAACCAATTATATTTGAATAAAGCAAAATAAATACCAATCGATTGTGAAGTCAATAAAAACTGTGACCAACCCCTTAAATCACTCTGAGTTAAAAGCCAGATAACAAAGGTAGGTCTTAGGTTTCCTTTTAAAAACACAGAGAGAGTTTTCTGCCTTAACTTCCAAAGCAGAGAATTCCAGACTTTAAGTGCTTAAAAACAGAAAGCTCCCTCTCTGGTGCTTATGTGGGACACATGAGGAACATTTAAAAGGAGAGGGTCAAATAAAGAAGATCTATGTCTCTCATGTATCTCTTATCAATCATCAATCAATCAATCAATCTTTATTTGTATAGCGCCAAATCACAACAAACATTATCTCAGGACGCTTTTACAAACAGAGCAGGTCTAGACCACTCTATGTCAAATTATGAACAGAGACCCAACTTCAAGACAGGGTAAGACTCATTCTGACCCCACCTTAATCCATCATGAGCATTGCACATCGCAGTATTTAGCTAGTTGCAGTGCCGTGGAAACAGGCAGAAACCTCAGGCAGAACCAGACTCATGTTAGATAGCCATCATGCCTCGACCAAGTTGGGTCTGGAAAGACAGATAGAGGGGAGTAAGAGAGAGAGGTGATAGTGATGAGACGAGTAGTAGAAGCTGTTGCTGCTGGAGTCCAGATCGTCCGCAGCAGGAGGACGTCTACGGCAGCTCAGAGGAATCTACGAGACAATGGAGCTCAGGGACTCCAGAAAGGTCTATGGTTAGTAACTTTAATGGGACAGGCAGAGTTAAAGTAACTGATGAAGGGGTTGGGGGGAAGGGGGTGGGCTAGGATCCCAGTGTGTTAGTGCGCCAGTTCCCTCGGCAGTCTAGGCTTATAGCAGCATAACAAAAGCTGGTCCAAGCCTGAGCCAGCTCTAACTATAAGCTTCATCAAAAAGGAAAGTTTTAAGCCTACTCTTAAAAGTGGAGAGGGTGTCTGCCTCCCGGACCTTGACTGATAGATGATTCCAAAGGAGAGGGGCCTGATAACTGAAGGTTATAATTAATTTATCATCTGTGATTCCATCAGGTAAGTCGTTGGGATCATAGAACAATAAAAAGATCTAAACCACCAAATTACAGATGTTCTTTAAAGCTTCTGTAAACAATAACAGCCTATACATGGAAACACTGAGTAAAGAGTGGATGCTCATGTGATTCTGTATTAACTGATTGATGGATTTGTTTACTGATTAATCCACAGCTCTATGGGGAATACCAGGAGCACCAAGGAGGCTCTGGCAGACGAGAGGCCACCCGCCTGCTAACAGAGAGGCAGATCAAGAAACATGGCAATCATCCCCGCAGCCACGGGAGGACCCGGCATGGCCGCCGTGGTTATGGACAGAACGGATGCCACAGTCGGCACAGCAAACAGAGGAACAGGCGTCAGTCCAACATGGAGGCGGAGCCTGCTGGAGAGCAAACCGCTGAACCTGACAGCTCCTCTTCTATGCAGAAGAAACGCTCCTGTTCTAAGTGTAGAGGTGAGCAACCCCGACTGAAGCTTCTCAAACATCAGATGAGATAAAGACACGTCTTGACTTCTTTGTGGGTTTCCTCTGTCAGACTGCATCGCTCGAGTGCAGCGGTTCCTTGTGACCAGGTTAGGAGAGGACTGGATCTTTCTGGTTCTGCTCGGGATTACAATGGCGCTGGTCAGCTGGAGTATGGACTATGCCAGCGCAAAAAGCCTCCAAGGTATGACAACAGAACCCATAATGCATTGCAGAATCCACAGAGTGAGGGAAAAGACACTTTCTCCTTCCTTCCTCCAACACTTCCTGTTGTTCATCCTTGTTCCCCCCTTTCATTTCATCACTCTTTTCCTTTATTTCCTGTTCCTTTCACCTCTTTTATGTTCTTCCCCCTGTCTCAGCCTATAAATGGATTTATGGGGAGCTGAGGGGGAACATCCCCCTGCAGTACCTGGCTTGGGTTTCATATCCCCTGATCTTCATCCTGTTCTCCTCCCTCTTCTGTCACCTGGTCTCTCCTCAAGCTATCGGTCTGTAGCCCCTTATGTCTAATACCTCTGTCAGTATTCTAATGTTCTTTATGCTCGTCTACCTTTAGTCCCAGGAGATTTAATCCAGGCATATGTTCATGTACAGTAGCCCACCACACTTTCAGGATGAAATGATCATGGAAACCAATGTAGACACTGGAAACTTGAAGAGTGTTCATGAGACAGCCAGAGTGCAGAGTCACTCCCTCCTCAAATCAAAGAGCAACAAATAAGAGAAAAAAGAAAAGACATTCTCGTCTCAGCTAATCAGTGAAATCAGATCTGTAACATTTGATTGGAGTGAAACCCTGCAGAGTGGGAGCTCTCCAGGGTGCATGATTATCTGCCTCAGCTTCATGACAAAAGAAAAGACTGCAGTTTTCATTTTTTGTTGAATCTTTTGACATGATTTGATTATCAACAAGCATATCGCTCTGAAGCAAGAAGAAGTGGAAACCAAAGAGGGAAGAACATTTTCCAAAAGCTGTAGTTTTGATATTTCAGGTTGTGGAAGTGCTTCTTGCTCCACCTTCCTCCCTGCCTCCATTACATATCCTCTGTCCCGTCTTCTGCTGCAGGGTCTGGCATCCCAGAGCTGAAAACTATCCTGAGAGGAGTGGTGCTAAAGGAATATTTAACCCTCAAGGCCTTTGTTGCCAAAGTCATCGGTCTGACTGCTGCACTGGGCAGCGGAATGCCTGTAGGCAAAGAGGTGGGTGAACAGATTTTAAACTCATGAATGAAACCGTCTCTCTTCGTTCTAACTATTAAAACATCATCAGTAACTCTCCATCACCTCCTCCTCCTCCTCCTCCTCCTCCTCCTCCTCCTCCTCCTCCTCCTCTCCTCAGGGCCCATTTGTTCACATCGCCAGTATCTGTGCGGCCGTTCTCAGCAGGTTCATGTCCTTCTTTTCAGGAGTGTATCAGGTAAGCTGATGACAGGGAACACTGCACACAGACGATCTGATCTGAAACACCACATTAGATATTCCTCATCTATTATTGCTTTTTCTGTTTGTCTCAACTCTCCCCCTCCTCTTCCTCCTCCTCCTCCTCCTCCTCCTCCTCCTCCTCCTCCTCCTCCTCCTCTCCGGATCAGTAGAATCCATACTGTTATACTGACATCCTGACAGTGGGCTGTGCTGTTGGAGTGGGCTGCTGCTTTGGTACCCCACTTGGAGGTAAACTGTAAACTCAGAGAAATGAGCCATTGGTGAGTGTGAAGTTTTCAGTTCCTGCTTTGACATTCTGCATCTCTCTTTCTGGTCCAGGTGTGCTCTTCAGTATCGAGGTAACATCCACGTACTTTGCAGTGAGGAACTACTGGAGAGGATACTTTGCTGCTACATTTAGTGCCTTCATCTTCAGAGTTTTATCTGTGTTCATCAAAGATGCAGGTACGGATTTAAGATGCTTATTTAGTTTATGTGTATACAAGATACTGGACAGTGTGATGACACTTTGTCTCTCTCAGACCTGATTCAGAAGATGCCCAGACTTCATTAATCATCAACATGTAAACTTAAACATGTTTTAGTGACAAAAGCTCAATGTAGTCACTGCAGGCACGTCATGCATTCACCACTAGATGGTGCCGTGCTCCACCATAGTGCAGCAGGATATGTTGTTACTTAAAGTTGGGGTTGGTAATCAGATTTAGATACACTTTTTGTTATACTGGTTAAAATTATCTGTATGTCCTGATGGTAATCATTACATAATGTGTTCTTAAAAAAGAGCTAAAAAAAGCTGCTATCTACAGCCGGAGTAAACCTGGGAAAACACCAACCAATCAGCCTTTTTATGGGTGCCAAAATTTTAAACCATTCAAATCCCGTCCTGCTGTTCTGCCCGCCTCCTGCGCGTACATTTCCCCGGCGTGCACTCTGAGTCCCCGTCTCCTGCGCTGCTTCCCCTGACTTTACTGACTGCCCCTCTCGCTCGACCTCGGGCCTGTCCCCTCTGACCCGATGAGGTGCTTTGCTCAGGACTGTAGTCCGGATCAGAGTCTAAAAAGCTCTCACCACGGGGCTCTGACAAGCAGAAGAATGAATGAATGACATTTACTGAGTCCTACAGAAATGTAGATGTATTGTAGCGTCCGTCTGGAGCATCTACACCATAGACTGTAAATAAAAATGGACAGCGTTGCTCCGCCTCTTCCCGTTGTACAGTTCTGAAGCCAAAAAATCCCTCTCCTGGGCGCAGCCATTGTGCAGCCAGAGCCTGTGAAGCCTTTGTAATAAGCTCCGCCCTACAGCGTAACGTCACAAGACGCTGTGTGCCCTTTGAAGTTTCACTCTACGGCGGCTGTGAATCAAAGGAAACAGGAAGTAAAACCCCGTTTTTTAAACTCTAATAACTAACGAAAAAGAAAGTTTTCAGAAAAAAGAGGCCTTGGACACAAAACAGTCAAATACTAACTACATATAACCACAGCATACAGATGTGAGAAACATTCGTACGACGTGTATTTATATTTTAAAGTTTGACTGCTCCCCCATTCAAATGAATGGGGGAGACGGATTTTTTGACCTATACTGCAGCCACCCACCAGGGGGCAGTCACACTGCTGAAAGCCTCACCACCAGGGCCGTATCCGGCACGCTTGCTTAGAGCGCTAAGGGACTCATGTTGAGTGTAAACAGCCAAACAGCTGCTGTCAGTCTGCATTTTGATATAGTACACAGTAGTATATATGTCTAGTATTAAGGGATGCACTGATGTTTTGCCAGTTTGTTCTCAGCCGGTCCTCGCCCTTCTCAGTTTCTTTTGTCAGGGTTGAATGTGTCCCTCTGACAACACCCTTGGCCCCAGCCTGGCCCCCCCCAGTAAAAATGGTCTAGAACCGCCACTGCACTGGAACAGGTGAAATATGGTAGCTGACCTCCTAATTATTGTCCAAGTGATTTGTAGATGTCCAAAATCCAGTGCCCGTTACTTTAAGTGGGAAAAAAAAGGGCGGGGGGGGATATGAGGAAAAGAATGTAAGAAATGCGAAATAATGCAGAGAGCAAGCAGCAAAGTGTCTACACTCTAGGGAAGCATGAAGGTAAGAAGGTGAATGTAATCCATGTTACTCTGGATATTAAGATTATTAACTGATGTTAATAAGTCTCACCCCTCTGCCTCTCCTTTGTCTTCCAGTAACCATCACAGCTCTGTTCAGGACAAACTTTCGCATGGATTTCCCTTTTGACCTGCAGGAGCTGCCAGCTTTCGCCATCATCGGGTGAGCAACTGAGAAACTGAGAGAAAACCCTCCTAATAGACAGGATGGAAAATGTTAATAACTCAACATTTATGCAAATGTAGCATTTGGAACACGGAGAGAGCCTCATTTATTAGTTTACCATTTACCTCAGGAGAGGAAGGAGAGAGACAGAACTCAGGATGCCTCATGTGACAGTGCAGGATAACATCATCTATGGCCTCAAGTATTCAGTGTTACCTGCCATATACAAACACATTTAACATAAACGATTATGCACCTTCTTGCATAACACTTTATCTTCCCCCGTCTATTTATTTACATGCAATAATTAATTCATCCCTCTCCTAAGATGTGCAATACGTTTTTCTACCCACCTCCTCAGTTCTGTACATTGTTTTTAACCCATGTTACAAGTCTGTGCACATTTTTCACTGCATCACTGGTTTTGTAAATATTTGTAAATGTACTTATTTAGTTGCATATATACGTTCTTAAGATGGGCTTATTTTATATGCTCTTGTTTACTTAATACCGCTTTGCACTACTTAGCTGCAGTAACACTTTACATTTCCCCGTTGTGGGACGATTAAAGGAGTTTTGTAATTTAGTGAATTTCAGGCTTTTCCTAACAACACAGCAACTTTTGGAGGACATAGTTTCCTGAATATACTGATGTCTGTAATGGTGCTAACCCGACTGTGTCACTTACCCTGTTTCTATGTTAAAGGTGACATATCATGCAAAATTGACTTTTGAATGGTTCTCTACCTGAAATATGTGTCCCTGGCATGTCTACAAACCCGCCGAGAATGAAAAGAATCCATTCTGCCCCTGTTCTGATTTCTCCACCTTTCTGTAAATGTGTGTGAAACGAGCCGTTTTAGACTTCCGTGTTTTTGTTACGTAACAACAATATCCGGTCTGTCACGGAGTCAGAGCTCGGAGCTTGTTCAGCCCATAGACTGTATAAAATAATACTGAATCCCCTCCTCCGTTTTTCATTCCCTGCACACGTGTGTGCTAACAAGGAGCTTAGGAGGGAGGCATGCTAGTTGTAGGCTGTCTTAATAAACACAAAGGTTGGTTTTACTCCCCACGTCTGCAGATTTGAAGATCTAGTGGATGATTTTTATTTATCATGGATAAGTGCTAGCGCTAGTTAGCACAGCCACATAGCTACATGTTCGTAGCTGTGTACCAAGACACACGTCGACATACTGACAAATAAAACAACAAGAAACACTAAATCTGTGACCAATCCTTCAGAAAGTTCCTGCTGCAGGCGCCTCTCCATCAGGATCAGATTCTGGATCAGATTCAGAGGGTTGAAGTAACGTGATCTCTGAGCAGCCGTGTATATTCAGCCAACATGTAAACATTAGATCAACATGCTGGAGAGCCGAGGCCACATCCACTTCCTGAGGGGGCGTGGTCAGAGAGAAAACAGAGTGTTCTGAGGAGGGCTGAAGAAGAGGGTTTTTCAGGCATGTCAAAATCTGATTTCAAAGTGTTTTTTTGAGCATAAACTTTAAAGACATGTTTTGGGGACCTCTTAGACCAATATATATTGATGAAAAAAGCGTGATATGTCACCTTTAACACCATGTGATAAATGATGTATTTCAGTGACGTCCAAACTAATGCATGATTCAACTTGACTTATGCAGAGTGTAATTGTTTGTGCAGGATCTCCTGCGGGTTCCTGGGTGCGTTTTTCGTGTATCTGAACAGACAGGTGGTGCTCTTCATGAGACGACCCAACGCTATGACCCGCTTCCTGACCAAATAGTGAGTATGTGTGTCAGAGGAGTTTCAATATGTTCTGTAGTTCCTAATTTGGCTCACTGAAAAAGACTCATAAGTAAAGGGGACCTGTAGTAGTGATGGGAATTCCGGCTCTTTTTAGAGAGCCGGTTCTTTTGGATCGGCTCACTACAAAGAGCCGGCTCTTTTGGCTCCTGAGTGGCTCCTCAGATTTTTTCTTGTTTAAATTAATGTATGACCTAAAATAATGTAAAATGAGTAACTAAAGTAAAAAACATAGATTATATCAAATGTTTATTATTTATAAGGCTTTATTTATAGACTCAACATGGAGCAGTGTTCTAAAAAAAATAATTATAAAGTACAAAAACAAGACCCATCACAATTAGACAAAAGGTCCAATCTCTGATTGCATGTATATTATTAAACCCCTTCATTAACAGCAGGTTCCCTTCACTGTCTTTATTCTTCACTTATTGCACTGATGGAGAAACAGTTCTAATGTCCATGACCTGGATGACTGAGATGCTTCACAGACACTTCTAATGTGCAGGTTTTTTGTGGACCCTGATTGATGACACTTTCACCTTGCACAGTCCACACTGCCTTTTAAGAGTCTCTGCCGTTGAACTGTGTCTAAAGTTTACTGTGTTTCCTGCAGTCACTCGTTTTCTCACCTTTACAGTGCGTTCTCTGTCTGTCGCGCATGTTCTCCCTCTCGTCTCCCTCCTGTTGGTGTGCTCACTGTGCTGTGTGTGTCTGTAACCCCTCCCCTTCCCCGTTCTGCTCAGTGTAGATACGTGATTGGTCAAGACGCTACCATATGTCTTGACCAATCACGTGAGGCTTTAACAGAAAAAGACGAGAAAAATTTAAAAAAACGCCCAGTCAGGAGCCGGCTCTTAGAGCCAGATTTTTCACGACCGACACATCACTAACCTGTAGTCCACTTGAGTTTTATCAGTCAGATCTCTGATCTCTTATAATGGGTAACAGCTCATTGGCTTCTTTACTATAACTCCAGTGTTAAGAAGTGAATCCAACAATGGAGAATTCACTCTTGCTTCTTGTGCTATAAATGATTTGTTTAAGACTTTCAGTGTGTAGACATCGACTCTTTTTAAAGTTATATTTTTGGGACATTTTCGCCTTTAAAGGACAGGACAGCTGAAGAGAGACAGGAAATGTGGGGAGCAGAGAGTCAGGGGAGACATGCAGCAAATGGTGGAGGCTAGAATCGAACCTGAGACCTCTGAGATGAGGGATATAGCCTCTGTATATGGGCCACTAGGCCAATGACGCCCTGACATCAACTCTTTTTAAACACTGTTTTCTGTTTCCCCTCCCAGCCGGCTGATCTTCCCCGCTGTGGTAACGCTGGTCATCGCCACCTTGACCTTCCCACCAGGGTTTGGACAGTTCATGGCAGGCGAGGTCAGAGTTCATGTGTTGTTGTCTTTCCTGTCCCTCACGTAAACAAAGTTGACTTCAGGTCATGTAAATCTGATCTCACCTGCATGCGATGCTGACAGCTTTATAGAAAACAAAGAACAGCAGCAAACGGCGCCCCACAAAAGAGAGCAGCGGCGATTAATGAACATGTTTAAAAACATCAACAAACACAGATCTTCATGTCGGAGTACACCTGCTTCTGAACAACACAGAAAAAGATGATGAATCACAGCCAGAAAGCAAAACCCAACCAGCACTCTCTCAGATCTGTTGTCTGTTTAGATTTCAGTGCTGAAAAGCCTCATCACAAGTTAGTACATGTGATAAATATAAACCTGCCGTGTCCCCTCACTGATGCTACATCACAGGATTCATGGGTACTGAAGTTAAACATTCTCAAACTGCGACCTCTCAGCGTGAGCGTTGGAGGGACACTCAGCTTTGATCTGTCAGTGGCGTTAATGTGGCGGGATGAATTCATTACTGTGTGTAAGAAGCTCAAAGAAATGTACGTTGTTCAAATCCATTCCTGCACAGTTTGCCCAGAGCCATATTTTTGTGTGTGTGTGTGTGTGTGTATTTAGCAAAGTGGGACAGCAGGTTACATAAAGTGGGACGCTCTGATGGTCTTAATAGTTAGGATTCACATTTAGAATATGAGCTGTGAGCTCTCTTACTTAAAGCTAATGTAAGATAAGATAAGAGATAAGAAACGCCTTTATTCGCCCCACAATGGGGAAATTCATGGAGTTACAGCAGCAAACAAAAAGGTGTACAGAACGAGAATTTCAACAAGAATATATATAGAAAAGAAATGTTCATCAAAGACGACATATTGGCAGAAATTCTCCTGTCAGCCACCACCTCCACAGGGTCCAGGACTGAGCTGAGCTGGCCTTCTTCACCAGTTAGTTCAGTCTTGCTCTCCTGTATCCTGTCCGCCCACAGCAGGTGAAATCCTTCCAATGTGGCGTTCGTGTCCGGTGTTATCTCTGTTAGCATGATGCTACTTTGGTGCTGGGTTAGCTCGTCCACCTTATCGTAGGTAGATCTTACATTCCTCTTAACGGTGGGTGGAAGGACAGGTTGATGTTGTCTTTTTTAAGCTTGCACCTCAATACCAGCACGTTGTCCTTGCCTCCTTCTCCTCAGCTCGCAGGGAAGGAGTAGGGATGTAAATTTCAAGTATTTTCTGTGGTCGATCTTTGGAAATGTTGACGATCAATTATCGATTAATCATTAGAAAAAAACATTTCCATGTCAAAAACAATGCAAAATGCGTTTTCTCCCCTGAATCTAATTTTCCTTCACAACACAATGTATATAACTGACAGTATTGAGTAGCTACAGATTGTATTGAGGTGTTTAAAATGTTAAACATGCTGAATATCAACGTGTGGAGCAGGCTCATAATCTCTGCAGACACACAGTCATAAAAGTGAAGCCTCAGACTTCAACAATGGAACTGAACAGAAACATATTTTAGACTCACAGTGTCCAGTTTTCTGTCTACTCCTTCCTATTGAGAAAAATAAGCATGTGTAGGCGGTCAGGTTTCAGCCGGGAGCACTTTTCCACAGCGATTCAGAGCGTGTTATGTTAATCTACAGCTGATACATGTTGCTGTTTATCATACAGACATGATTACAGGGAAGAATAGAGAGGAGGAGATTAGGCGTTGATTCAACGAGTAGTTACATTTTGGTGGAGGTGCACGTCAGCTACGTACGTAGGCCTCTGCGTAGGTACGGGATCTATGCGGACCTCGGGCGTTGGCTACGCCGTCGATTCAGTGCAAAATTATAAATCAGCCTTTACATGAAAAGTATTGAGAGAAATAAAACAAAAAGACCCTCTTTAATACCATTTTTGTATCATTTAGGCTTTTATTAAATCAGCAATTTGTAACAATGTTTTGACTTATGATTGATATGCGTGCTGGTGCAGTGGGTAGCGCTGTTGCCTCACAGCTAGAAGGTTCCTGGTTCGAATCCCCGGCAGGGCAGGTGCCTTTCTGTGTGGAGTTTGCATGTTCTCCCCATACATGCGTGGGTTCTCTCCGGGTACTCCGGCTCCCTCCCACAGTCCAAAAACATGCTCTCCAGGTTAATTGATAACTCTAAATTGCCTGTAGGTGTGAATGGTTGTCTGTCTTTCAGTGTTTGCTCTGTGATAGGTTGGCGACCTGTCCAGGGTGTACCCTGCCTTCCGCCCGTAGCCAGCTGGGATAGGCTCCAGCCCCCCCCCTGTGACCCCTAATGGAATAAGCGGTCCAGATAATGGATGGATGGATGGATGGATGATATGCGTGCATGCATTTCACTTTAATTATCAATCGTATAATAAACAGTATCATTTCCAGAATAACATTATTTTAAATGATGTTTTGGTATAAAAACATAAAAAATTATATCATCAAGTCATATTAACAGCAGAGGAGGATGATGCAAGTCTCTGTAAATTGGTCCAGACCATGGCTAATGTTCGTGCAAGCTGAAGCTAATGTACTCATTCGGTCTGTTCGCACCTCACAGCTGAAAACATGTCCTCTACTGAGATCCACTACTGTACCGGGACAAGCAGGATAACAGAAAACAGGTGCTACTATAAAGAGGTTCACAGCTGCACACATTGTGGACTTTGTTGAATGCAATGGAAGTCTTCATGTGGGAGAAGAGCTGAAACTTTTTTCTCTTCAGAAACCTGCAAAAACTATGAGTCTCACACCGGTGTGACTGATATACCAGATGTTATGATCTTTCTTGAAAAATGAAAAAGCAAAGACTAGCCACATGAAGGTCTTTTATTCAACAGGCCGAGAACATGTTTGTTTCTAAGAATACCTGAACAATCCACAGGATGTGAAGATTCCTCACAGCTGCATGAAGTGTGATCCTATCCTGAAAATTCTGAACACCTTAATAATATATATATGCAGCAGTTGCTGTACTCTGAATTCAGCGTCAGTGTTTCTACAAGAATAGACGCTTCATGCCTGCAGCCTTCTGTGCTGTCTGTACACAGGGAGTCTTAAGGTGAAAGCTCAGACAGCCATGTATTAACACCCCGAGCTGAGAGAGCTGAGAGCTAATCATGTGCTTCACAGACGCTCAGAATAAACCACTTAGTGTGAACAAGGTGTGTGTGTTATATGCTTCTGTAAACACATGTGTTACCATCTGTGTACATATGTCAGTCAGCAACACTGTAACATGTTTTTTTTTTCTCTCCTGTGTGCCCTCAGTGTATGTCTTTCACACCCTCCTGTAGACAGTCTCACACCTTCCTTAGAACAAACTCACGGCATTGTTTTAACATAACAGGCGGGTGAAGTGATAACTACATTTATATTCTTTTACTTTATGTAAATAGAAACACAAACACACAGGTACCTCTTCCCCTTAAAAGTGCTCATATTGCTGTGGGGGAATAAAATCCCTCAAATCCAACGTGATAGCACAGTGTTCAGCGACAGAGGAAGCAGCACAGCGAGGGGAGATTAAATGCTAGGTGGAGTGTGAACCAGACGTGAACCCACAACTTCAAAAAAGGCACAGTAAAGCCTATTATTACATCCTGCTCTGTCGATGCCAACAGCAGTCTGTCACCGAGCTGATCCCTAACTTTTTCCACTCGCACACTGAACCGTGAATTCAACATTTCAGGCGCCTCCATTCAACATTAGCTGAAGTCAAATGTATAAAAGTAGAGAGAGAGAGAAATCAAAATGATGTATGTGTTGTTTCCCCCTGCAGCGATGTTATGCAGATGCGGGAGGCTGCGCTGGGATGTGTGCCTGTGAGCAAATTCAGAAGCATCTATGCAAATCAGGAGGAAGATGGTTGAAGTGAATTAGTCATTCATGAGTCATCTAAAGAGAATGAGTCATTGGACAGGGCCACACGTACCCGTCTGCTCCCAGATTTCTGGATGACTTCCTGCCTGTTTATCCCATTGACTTTCTTCCTCCCTTCACTTTTTTTTGCCCTCCATTTTTTCTACTTCCCTTAATCCTTTTTTTTTTTTACATCCATTCCCTCCCTGTCTCTTTCATTATCAGTCGTTAACCTTCACTCACTCTCTACTTTTTATCTGCTTTCTCTTTCCCCTAAATGCCCTTTGACCTCTTTCACCTTTCATGTCCTCCTTAATCTGTTTCTTTCCCCCTCTATCCTGTCCTTCCCATGTCCCTAAGTTTCTCCAGTTTCCTTCCACACATTCTCTCTACTTCTTACCAGGAGTGGGACAAAATATCAAAACACCCTGACTCATGGGATACTAGGGATGTAAGGATACACTCAACCCACGATTCAATTCAAATCCTGATTTTTAGTTCAAGATAAGATTCACTCATGATGCTCTAACGCTCGATTGAACTCAAAATTTAAATGATTATTCTTTTATTTCAAATCTCAGATATGGACAGTTGCAGTATATAGTTTTTCTCTTATATTTCTTTGTAATCAAAGTAATCCTTTTTCATTCTTAAGGTGTAACTCAAAACGACTGCACTCTTTTTTTCAGCACCTTGCAAAAAAACTCAAAACCTTGTTGGAAAATTTCAGAACAATCATAAAGAAATGGAAATTGAACGATTCCCAAATGAAAGTTTTAAATATTCAAACAAATAAAGTAAATCTCTTTAAATATTTAGAGAATAATATTTGACTTTCTTCCTCCCTTCACTTTTTTTTGCCCTCCATTTTTTCTACTTCCCTTAATCCTTTTTTTTTTTACATCCATTCCCTCCCTGTCTCTTTTCATTATCAGTCATTAACCTTCACTCACTCTCTACTTTTTATCTGTTTTCTCTTTCCCCTAAATGTCCTTTGACCCCCTCTCCTCTTTCACCTTTCATGTCCTCCTTAATCTGTTTCTTTCCCCCTCTTCCCTATCCTTCCCATGTCTTTAGTTTCTCCAGTTTCCTTCCACACATTCTCTCTACTTCTTACCAAGAGTGGGACAAAATATCAAAACACCCTGACTCATGGGATACTAGGGATGTAAGGATACACTCAACCCACGGTTCAATTCAAATCCTGATTTTTGGTTCAAGATAAGATTCACTCATGATGCTCTAACGCTTTTCAAGAAAACTGGATTGAACTCAAAATTTATCAAGCTAATCAATCAAGCTTTATTTATATAGCACCTTTCATACAAATCAAATGCAACCCAAAGTGCTTTACAGCCATTGAAAAACGAGTAAGAAGCAGAAATGAAACAATGGCAAGACATATTAGGGGACAATAATAATAATAAGAAAAATTAAAAATAGAAACAGCATAAAATAAAATAAAATAGAGACCAATGCACACCAAAATAAAATATGTGTAATTAAAATAAGTTAAAGCATTAAAATTAAGAATTAAAAATATAGTTAAAATAAATAGATTTTAAAAAAGGGTAAGGATAAGAGTTGAAAAATAAAACTAAGGCTAAAAATATCACTAAAACTGAGTAGATGAATACAAATTAAAGAAATGAATGAATAAATACATAAAATATAAAATAAAGAAATGGAAATTGAACGATCCCCAAATGAAAGTGTTAAATATTCAAACAAATGAAGTAAATCTCTTTAAATACACTAAAGTGCAGCTGATGCTCATGTCTTGGAATTGACATGTTGTTCTTCAGGAATATCAGGGAAAGCCAAAATGCTGCCATACCTCAGACTTCAAACACAAAGGTGCGTCCTGAACTGCTCGGTCTTCACCTGCTGCCGCCATGTCTGTTATGCTCAACTCAGCGAGTGATGAGAGAGCCGCGCAAGAGACTTGATGATGTTGAACAAGCAGAGTGAAATGCAGATAGCGCCTTCTACTCTTTAAACATAATATCCCAATACAAATGTTGTTGAATCGATTTTAATCCACCCTTATTTGTATCGATTTTTTACCATCTTGTTATATATCCTTACATCTCTATGCCACTCTCACTAAATATCAATATTTTGTATAATATATTAATTAAATTAGATTTTCCCTAATGTGGTTTCATTAAATGATTGTCTCACATTGTATCAATGATTGCAGAATCACTGTATCAGGTGAATATTGTGGACATTATGTTGGGTGTTATATCACTGCTTCCTACCTCTGTATCTCTGATTCCTTCTTTACCTCCACCACTTCACCCCCTTCCTTTTTCTCCCTCTTCCCTTTTTCTTGAATCATTCTTACTTCTCCTCCCCTGCATCTCACCCTTCTTGTAAGTCTCTTTTCGATCACCCCCTCTCTTCTTCCCCTGCTCCGTATATTTCTAATCTCCTCTCTCCCCCTCTCTCCCCCTCTCCAGCTGATGCCCAGGGAGTGCATCAACTCTCTGTTTGACAACTTCACATGGACAAAGATTTCAGGAAGTCCACCCCCTGTCGGTCTGGGACTCTCCATCGCCTGGCTGCACCCCGATGTCAGCGTCTTCCTCGTCCTGCTGCTCTTCTTCATCATGAAGGTGTGTGTTGTAAAGGTTGTTGTGTGCTGGCTGACTCTGTGCCATTGTTTGTCTGCATGTGTATTTTAGATAATACATGTGTGTGTGGCTATGTGTGTGTGTAAGTGACAGACAGAGTGTGTGTGTGTGTGTGAGGTTGGCTCCACCTTACGTCAGCATTTTCGTCATCATCCCCTTCCTCTTCGTCAGGGGCATTTGTTGCAGGTCACTCATGTTGTGTGTCGGTGACAGGGACATCTGTGTGTGTACTTGTGTGTCTTTGTCTCCCTCCTTTTCATTCTGTCCAAGGTCAGCAGTGTGGGCGAGCTGCCAGCAGCTCTAGGATTCTTATGCTTTCTTGAAGCAGCCGCCCACACACACACACACACGCACACACACACACACACACTGGAGAGTTACAGTTCTTGTGTAATCTGTGGCCATTGATCAATATGTACTGTGTGTTAAGTCAGTCAAATATCACACAGCTTGCACACAGGTGGACAAAGGATGATAAACACTGTGATGACAAACTCAAATCCCAAGGCAGCTAAACAGACAAAGAAGAATGATGAAGCATTTTTCTGTGAGTCTCATGTTGCCTCATGTAGCTGACAGGAACCCTTCCACATACACTACCAGTCAAAACTTTGTGGACACACCTTCTCATTCAATGGTTTTTATTTATTTTAATTATTTTCCACATTGTAGTTTAATACTGAAGACATCAAAACTATGGAATAATCTGGTTTTGCCATAATCTGGATTACAACAGTAGTCAAATAGGGCTATCCATTGTGTGCTAACCCTACCTCTGAACAACACAACTGATGGTCTCAAACACATTAAGAAGGCAAGTCATTCTACAAATGAACTCTTGACAAGGCTCATGTTAATTAGAAACCATTCCAGGAGACCACTTCATGAAGCAGACTGAGAGAATACCAAGAGTGTGCAAAGCTGTCATGAAGGAAAAAGGGGGCTACTTTACAGAATCTAAAATATGAAACATATTCTGCTTTGTTTAACACTTTTTTATTAATTAAATAATTCCATATATGTTCTTTCATAGTTTTGATGCCTTCAGTATTAATCTACAGTGTTTAAGTAGTTAAAATAAATACAAACCCTTGAATGAGAAGGTGTGTCCAAACTTTTGACTGGTAGTGTACACTAACTACAAATACTTTTATCAAGTGTTCCAAGACACATATCCGATACTTCATCGCCCCCCGAAGTCAGAATTCTGACTCTGAAAACTTAGGGCAAAACATTCTTCTTCTTCTTCTTCTTCTTCTTCTCCTTCTCCTTCTTCTCCTCCTCCTCCTTCTTCTTCTCCTTCTCCTCCTTCTTCTTCTCCTTCTTCTTCTCCTTCTTCTTCTCCTTCTTCTTCTCCTTCTCCTTCTTCTTCTCCTTCTTCTTCTCCTTCTCCTTCTCCTCATTCTTCTCCTCCTCATTCTTCTCCTCCTCCTTCTTCTTCTTATGCTTTTTTTTTATTATTATTAATAATATTATTATTATTTATTTATTTATTCTAACCTTAGTCAGTTTTTCTCTACTCCCTGAAGTCGTATTAAGCAGAAGCACCTGATAAATAATCCAATCAGCAGAATATTAGTGGCTGTCGCTCAGCGTCATCCTCTGTATTAGTTCAGTCATGGTGTTTCTCAGTTGAGCAGAACGGCTCCCTGCTGTGAAAACTTAATTCAACCAAAACTGAGAGCAGCTGGCTGGTAAAACTCCTCTCCCAACACACACACACACACACACACACACACACACACACACATACTGTGTATTTTCAGCTTTTCTGTCGCCTTCTGCTGCTGTCATCCTTCTTCTAATACACTCAAACACACACTGGATCTTCCTTTCCACCACATGTCATCACATGATGCTCTGCTTCTTTATTCCCACCTCCCTGTGTCCTTCACTGGATGACTCTGTCTGTGTTTGTCTGACATGAATCAGACCCTGAGTGTCACATTAAGTCTTTATTAGTTGGATGAAGTGTAATGTGGCAAACATTGACATGCTGATCAAGATTTCATGATATGAACTCAGTCACAGAATAACTGCCTCATTTGTAAGAAGAGTACGGTGTCAGAAGCATGCTCATTTTCCTCAAGTGGCTCCTTGGCTCCACCTGCACATGTCGTCCATGTTTCCTCTCTTTCTTTTTGAGCTCCATATCCTTCATATCAAACAGTTGCTCCAGCGTTGTGTCTCAGTGTTCCTCTCAGGGTTTGTGTGTCCGATGAAAGGGTGAGCTGAATGTCAGTGTGGTCGGTGTGTGTCTGCGTGATTGTCAGGATCAAAACGAGAGAAGAGGACAGTGAGCTCAGTCCTCAGTCATCATGATTGCAGCCATCCTGTGAGAGACATACTAATGAGTTTTTATCGTGTAACACAGTAATTAAGTCCTCAAACGATGATGACGAATCATGTGTGGAATGGTAATCTGGCCTGTTAAAATGGAAATGTAGTGTTTCCTCACCAATTCCTTTGAATCCGAATGAGAAAGCCCAGCATGTGGCGCCTGTGAAAAACCCCGAGCCTGTGTGAAGGTAATCATTACCCCTGATGAGCTCTTTGCAGTCGAGAACAAAGTGTATTATTTGGAAAGCTATTCTAGAGCTAAACTCTGATAACTGCAGGAAATTGTTTGGAGACAAACAGTTTAAATGACATTTAAAGGTCGCTTTATTTTACCCTGCGGAGGAGTCTCCATGTTTGATCTTTTACCCACGCATCACGTTCATCGAAAAGCCACCCGGTGCAGCTCCAGCACCATCCTCTGCAGCTTCTCTGGAGCAGGTGTTCATTAAGTGCCCTGCTCAAAGACACACAAGAGTGATTCAATTCCCTCCCTAACACACAGAGACACGTTTTCTAGATTCTCCACTTGTGTCGCTCATCAAGCCGTAACCAAACTGTTTCTTCTCACCCTCAAATTCAAAAAAGACACAACATCCCTGCTTTTGCTTTGCAGCACAAAATCTAAGGTTGGCATCAATCAATCAACCTTTATTTGTATAGAGCCAAATAACAACAAACGTTATCTCAAGACGCTTTTACAAACAGAGCAGGTCTAGACCACTCTATGTCAAATTATGAACAGAGACCCAACACCAAGACAGGGTAAGACTCAGTCTGACCCCACCTTAATCCATCATGAGCATTTCACATCGCAGTATTTAGCTAGTTACAGTGGTGAGGAAAAACTTCCTTTTAACAGGCAGAAACCTCAGGCAGGACCAGACTCATGTTAGACAGCCATCATGCCTCGACCGAGTTGGGTCTGGAAAGACAGATAGAGGGGAGTAAGAGAGAGAAGTGATAGTGATGAGACGAGTAGCAGAAGCTGTTGCAGCTGGAGTCCAGAACGTCCGCAGCAGGAGGACGTCTACGGCAGCTCAGAGGAATCTACGAGACAAGGGAGCTCAGGGACTCCAGAAAGGTCTATGGTTAGTAACTTTAATGGGACAGGCAGAGTTAAAGTAAGTGATGAAGGGGTTGGGGGAAAGGGGGTGAGCTAGGATCCCAGTGTGTCAGTGTGCCAGTTCCCCCAGCATCAAATGAGATGATTGAAAATGACAGGAAACGAGAAAAAGGTGATGACCAGAGGAGATGAGGTTAAACCTTGTTTCTTTTTCGACCTCTGTGCTGACTCGTTCAGCTTATTCTAAGGTGTGCCCCAAGAGTCAATTCTAGGTCCCTTACTTTTCTCTGTTTACATGCTTCCCCTGGGTAACATCATCAGAAACCATATTGTACAATATCACTGCTACGTCGATGACTCCCAGATATATGTTCCCCTAATAAAAATTCTACTAATAACATACTCAGACATCTTGAAACCCTTTCAGAGGCCCTGTGAGGAGTTTTGAACTAGCTGAGAAACAGACTGAAAATGATACCGATGCCTCTTTATGACCTTCAATAGCAAACGAGACCATCAGCAGCAACACTGACACCTTCTCTGTTGACATTTTTAATGCCTGAAACCGCCCTGAGGGGGTAGGTGTCAGACCAGATGATGGACATCTCACTTCAGAAACAGCCTTTATTTGACTGTTTTCATGGAAAATAATCACATTGCCTGATAAAGTTGACTGTTAAAAGACAACAGGAGGAGGTTTTTGTTGAAAACACTACTTTTGCATGTATAGGACAAGAGATAAGAGGTATCACTTTGTCCACAAGGGGGGCGCCAGAATCGATACAAAACAAAAGTTCCTCACAGCAGCTTTAACATTGAACCTACAGCAAGAAACTTAGGTGTACTGTTTGACTCTGAGCTTTGTTTTGGTGCCCAGATTAAAAAGGTAGTGCAGACTGTTTTTTTTCCATCTGAAACTAATTTCCAAAATCAAATCATCTTTATCATTTAATGACTTACACAAGGTTGTCCATGCCTTTATCCTGTCAAGATTGGATTTTTGCAATGCCCTTTATTCGGGTTTATCTCATACTTCTCTTCACCACCTTCAATTAACTCAGAATGCAGCTGCCTGATTAATCACTGGGTCACGAAAAATCAGATCACATAACTCAGAATCTGGCTTCTTTACACTGGCTTCCTGTTAAAGGTGACATATCATGCAAAATCAACTTTTTAATGGTTCTCTACCTGAAATATGGGAGGATCAGATTCTGGATCAGATTCAGAGGGTTGAAGTAACGCGGGTCTGTGAGCAGCCGTGTATATTCAGCCAACATGTAAACATTAGATCAACGTGCTGGAGAGCCGAGGCCACATCCACTTCCTGAGGGGGCGTGGTCAGAGAGCTCATTCTCATTTAAAGGCACAGACACAGAAAAAAGCCTGTAACTTGTCACCTTTAAATTCGGCATTGATTTCAAAATGTTGTCACTAACTTACAAAGCTCTACACAATCAGGCTCTCCAGTACATCACAGACCTTCTCACTCGGTATAAGCCTGCCCGCCCTCTCAGATCAGCCGACATGGTTTAGATATCAGAAAACACTGTGGCATTAAAAGGCATGTAGCATCGTTCTGTGTTTGATCGTGTCCACAGGTGGTTGTCTGACATGGATTCAAAGCAGTACTACAGTCAGGTTCAAGAACACACTGGTCTCTTTACTGAACAGTGTTGCACATTTTCTATCTTGCAGTTCTGGATGTCTGCAGTGGCCACCACCATGCCGATTCCATCAGGCGCCTTCATGCCTGTCTTCATACTGGGTAAGTTACACACATGACGCCTTTAGATGCTATAATGAAGGTTATGACGATGATTTTACATGCATGTTCCCAAGGTTATATTCCTGATTTGTCTTTAGATCTCCGTGTATTGTTATTCAGATCACCATGTTAGGAATCAGTGTTCATCTGCAGTAGTTTGCAGTTTATCTGATGTTTATGCAGAGTGAAAAGCTTTTTGGAGCGTGACCTTTACCAGAGCTTCACTTTAAAATATTCATCATTACAGCCGTAAACAACTTCAAATGAGTAAAGTAGATCTGCTGGGTCATGTTGCGTGCGTCTTTGTGTGTGTCTGTGTGTGTGTGTGTGTGTGTGTCTCTCTGTGCTTTTTTAAATGTGGCCTTTTGCAAAGTCACGCACTACATTTGCACAATGCATCAAAGTTTTACAGAAAGCATAACGGCTGCTGCTACATTAGTTCTGTTCTGTTTCAGATCAGTCAGTAAGTGATTGTTAGGTGAGCCTTTTCCCCCTTCTGAGATCCGTTTCCTTTGATAATTCACAATGAAGAAATCAGACTTCGTATTGCCTAACCTCGGCATCATCCTCGACCCCACTCTCTCCTTCAAACCACATGTTAGAAACCTCACCAAAACATCCTTCTTCCACCTCTGCAACATTGCACGCCTCAGGTCCTCTCTCTCCTCCTCTGCTGCTGAAACACTCATACACGCCTTCACAACCTCCAGACTCGACTACTGCAACAGCATCCTTTACGGCCTTCCCTCCACTGACCTCCAAAAACTACAACATGTCCAGAACTCAGCTGCCCGGTTACTCACCCACTCCCGCTCCAGAGCCCACATCACACCCATCCTTCAGCACCTCCACTGGCATACAGCACCAAATCAACTTCAAGATCCTGCTCAAGCCCTCAATAACCTCAAACAATCTTTATTTGTACAGCGCCAAATCACAACAAACGTTATCTCAAGATTCTTTTACGAACAGAGCAGGTCTAGACCGTACTCTGTTAAATTATGAACAGAGACCCAACACCAAGACAGAGTAGGATTCAGTCTTACCCCAACTTAATCCACCATGAGCATTACACCTCGCAGTATTTAGCTAGTTACAGCGGCAAGGAAAAACTTCCTTTAACAGGCAGAAACCTCAAGCAGTACCAGACTCATGTTAGACAGCCGTCTGCCTCAACCGAGTTGGGTCTGGAAAGAGGGATAGAGGAGAATAAGAGAGAGAGGGAGCGGTGATAGTGATGAGACGAGTAGTAGAAGCTGTTGCTGCTGGAGTCTGGAACGTCCACAGCAGGAGGACGTCTACGGCAGCTCAGAAGAACCTACGAGACAAGGGAGCTCAGGGACTCCAGAAAGGTCTATGGTTAGTACCTTTAATGGGACAGGGAGAGTTAAAGTAAGTGGTAAGGGGGTTGGGGGGAAGGGGGGTGAGATAGGATCCCAGTGTGTCAGTGCCCCCGGCAGTTTAAGCCTATAGCAGAGGATCTGAGGGCTGCCCAGAGCATAAATATTTTTAAAGGCAAACTCAAGACCTACCTTTTTAGTCTTGCTTTTAATTAAGTTTTTTATTCTTAATAGTTCTATTTATTTATTTATTTATTTATTTATTTATTTATTTATTTATTTATTTATTTATTTATTATCTATTTCAAATTTAGTCACTTTTATTCTACTTTATTTATTTATTTACTTATTTATTTATTTTAAGTCTCGCATCTAAGTTATTTTAATGGTTAAATATTTTAGTCTTTTATTATCTTAGAAATGTATTTTATTTTGGTGATTTTAATTTCCTGTTTTGAGTTTTAACATCTTATTTTACTTCCAGTGTTTCCTCATTGAGATATCATGAGAGCGTTTCCTCAGTTTGTTCAGCAACTTCTTTTTTATTTAATTAATTAATTTTATTTTTATTGTTTTTATTACTATTGTTGCATATATTGTGTTCTTAACCTTAGGATTGTGGGGTGGGTTTGGGGTCGGGGCAGGGGATGGGATCTTTTTCTTAATTTATTCTATTTTGGAAGTTGTTTTTATGTACAGCACTTTGTGTTACAATGTCATTGTATGAAAAGCGCTTTATAAATAAAGTCTGATTGATTGATTGATTTATTGATTGATAGCAGCATAACTAAGAGCTGGTCCAAGCCTGAGCCAGCTCTAACTATAAGCTTTATCAAAAAGGGAAGTTTTAAGCCTAGACCCCTCATACCTGACCGACCTCCTCAAACGCCACTCCTCACCTCACCACCTCAGATCATCAGATGCCGACCTCCTGTCCCCCTATCACCAAGTCCAAGCACCGCAGCTTGGGGGACAGAGCCTTTGCCATCGCCGCCGCGACTCTGGAACTCTCTCCCTCTACACATCCGCAACTCAGACTCACTTCAATCATTTAAAAACTAACTCAAGACCTTCCTGTTCAAAAAAGCATACAAAACCTAAACTCTCCTACCCCTCCTCTCCTTGTTCTGTAAAGCGACTTTGAGTACCATAAAAAGCTCTATACAAATCCTATCTATTATTGTTATTATTATTATTATTATATATATATTTTTTTTTATTATACTCTGAGCATGTTGAAAAGAAACTCTCTGAGCCTGTCTTCCTTTCCCCAGGAGCTGCATTCGGCAGGTTGGTCGGAGAGATCATGGCCACCCTGTTTCCTCATGGGATCGTGTTCGATGGCATCCTATACCGCATCATCCCTGGAGGGTACGCAGTCATTGGTTAGTCTCCCTTTCCTCCTCATAGCGCACATTCTCCCCCTTCCATCAGTTTGATCACTTCTGTTAGTTCATCTCCATCCTTCCTTCATCCTCCTGTTTCAAAAAGTCATGGCAGGGCCAAAGTTTGACAACCAGCAATTACAATCAAGTTAAAATATTCAGTCAGTTCATCATTTGAAACCCACATCATCAAAGTCTTACCGTCAGGCTGTCCCTCCTGTCCTCTTCCTCCTCCTTAACTGTCCATCTCCTGCACTCGGTCAATATTTCCTCTCCTTCTGTCCTTCGCTCTTATAGCTTCTCCTCTTTTCGCCCCTGACTAATCTTCCTTATCTCCTTCCCTTTGTTTGTCATCTTCTCCCTCCCTTTCTCCTTCCTCTTCCTCCTCTCCATCACAGCATGTGGCCCCTTTCCTGTGACAGTAAAATGTCACTGTGGGTTCCTTCAGCTGTCCTCACCTCAGCCACTGACCCAGAAACTTTGCTTCCCTCTAGTCATCCCCCCGGATCGCCCTACAACATCCCTCCCTCCTCTTTCTCCTTTGATCCCTCCTTAGTTCCTTGTTTTACTCCTGTCATTCCTCCTCTTCTCCTTTTTGATCACTCTCCTTCTTCAGTATTTTGTCTTGGACCTTTGTTGCTTCCTGTCGCTGCTCGTATACCTTCTTATTAATCTTTTCTTGAATCCAAACCTTTGTTTCCTATTCCTCTCTCCACCTCCTCCTTTTCCACTCAGCGCTCATTTCTCTTCTCTTCTTTCATTTATCCACTTTTTTCCTCTCAGTCCAATTGTTGATTATCTTTACCTTCAATCAAGCTGCTCACTATCCTCTACCTTTCTTCTCTCCTTTTCCATTCGATCTATCTTTCATCTTCCCTTCTTGCCTAAAATACCTCCCTCTGTTTCCTAATCTTTCTGTCTTCCTCTCCTTTTTGTCCCTGTCACTCTCTGTATGTTCACATTTAGTTTACTCCCTTCGTCTTACCCTTAACTTCTCTTTTCATCTGCATGTTTGACCACCTCTTCCTCTTTCTTCTTTAACCCCCATCCTTCCTTCAACCCCCCCTCCTCCCATCATCCCATCCCATCCCATCCCATGTCTCTGACAGGAGCCGCCGCTCTGACAGGAGCCGTAACTCACACAGTGTCTACGGCGGTTATCTGCTTCGAGCTGACAGGCCAGATCTCTCACATCCTGCCCATGATGGTGGCAGTGATCCTGGCCAACATGGTGGCCCAGGGTCTGCAGCCCTCCCTCTACGACTCCATCATTCAGGTCAAGAAGCTGCCTTACCTGCCAGAGCTCGGCTTCGGACACATGAGGTTTGTGCTAATTTGACGCAGCAGATGTTTCAATGAGAGGTAAATGAAGAAGTTCATCTCTGCTGTGGAGCTGCTGAATGTTCAGCACTGATTGGATTTGTAGAGAAGGGTTTACATATGTGATGGTTTTATAATTCAGAACTAAATGAGCTGCTTTAAAAGATCTAACAAAGTACCAGAACTACAGATCAGGAACTTTCTGCTTTTATGTGAACGTTTGAGCTAAAACCTTGATCTCTGCCTCTTGTTTGAGATCTCTTTGAGGTCAGATTTTTGTGTCATAACCTTGATATACTTGCTAAATGCTAACATGTTATTTGAGTCCACCACTGCTGACTGCTGCGTCTGCGTGTGCCCCAGCCAGTACAACATCTTTGTAGAAGACATCATGGTGAGAAAGGTGAACTTCATATCCTCTCAGTCCACATACAGAGAAGTCAAACTCCTGCTGGACTCCTTTTCACTCAAATCAATACCACTGGTTGACTCCAAAGGTACAAACCCTAAATGAGGAATTCATTCATTCATTCATTCATTTTAATTCCCCATCAAACGAACAGAAACACTTCATGAGGTTCAGCCTGCTTGTTTTTGGAGCATTTCATTCAGCATTAGTGATCTGTTCATTTTCCCCTCTGCTTCTAGACTCTATGATCCTATTGGGCAGCGTCGACAGGCTGGAGCTTCTGGCTCTCTGTGATTGGTGGTTGTCGCCGGAGAGGAGGCTCCTGACGCAGGTGAGTCAAACTCTTAGTCAGAGATTAAAACGCTCTTCATGTTGTTTTTGTTGTCTTTTAAAAAAAAACTATAGCCCATAATAATATATATCCAACATTGAATTAACTTTATATCTATACTTTTAATTAAAATCCTCCAAGTTATTGAAAAAGTAAATGCATTGAAGCTGCTGTTGGTAGCTGCTGGAATAAACATCAGTTCAGGGAGAGATTTTGAATGTCAACACTATCCCTCCACACCAGATTTCCCTCTCACTATACCCCCTCCCCACTCTGCTCCTTTAAGCCCCGCCCACAAACAGATTGTAGTGCACTCTCAATCAGGACGATGTAGGAGGACCAATCAGGAGAGTGGCTCTGATTGGTCAGAGTTGACGGGAGAGATTGGAATTTATAGATTGCTGGATACAGAGGCAGAGGAAAATACAGACATCTCGCCATAATCTCAAAATACCTCATTTATTGAAGGCTGTTGATGAGTGTTGTGACTTTTTTGCCAAGTACAGCACAAAATAAGTACTGTTTTTTTTTAACCCCAAGTCTACGAACTGCAGCTTTAACTGGTTAGATTTCTTTTACATAAATAGCACAACAGGCCATGATTTGATGATGATGATGATGATGATGATGACTTCCCCTTGTTTAGCTTGTTTTGAGAAGAGAAGAAGAAGAAGAACGTACTTTATTAATCCCTAGGGGGAAATTACATTTTTTTCACTTCTGTTATTTTTCGGTCATGCTGCACGCACAGTTTTTTTGGGGTATATACATACAATGCACACATATGCAGTGGACATGCACTTAGGGAGAGATGTCAGAGTGAGGATGCTGCTATCAACCAGCGCACCTCAAGCAATTGGGGGTTCGGTGCCTTGCTCAAGGGCACCTTGGCAGTGCCCAGGCAAGTGAAGCAGCACCTCTCCAGCCACCAGTCCACTTGCCAAACTTCATCCATACTGGGACTCGAACCGGCGACCCTTCGGTTCCCAAGTCAAGTCCCTATGGACTGAGCTACTGCTGGAGTTCTCAAGAAGAAACAGATCAGGATGTTTGACAAACAGAGAACTGAAAGCATTATAGGATATAAAATCCATTCCACATAAAATCAAGGATTTAATTACTCTTACTACAATGGCATCCTTAATCCATGAAAAGAAAATCCATAAAAACACATTCAAAAGGATAAATGCTCAATAAGTGTCATGATTCTGTTAGAGTAGTTCCAACACAGCCACATTCTGAACCAGTCTGGGAACATTGAGTCCCTCCGTGGAGGTTTCACAACACGAGGGAGTTATATAACCATCTAAACTGGTATTCTTACTAAATTGAATTCCTGTATTTTGACAAAACCTGTCTGTATTGATCTGTTTAACGGGGGTCAGGGTCAGAGCCTGCAGGAGCAGAATCAGTCTCAGGAACACAGCTGGGAGTCCTTCGCCTTCGTAGATGAAGGGGAAGAGGAGGAAGGAGAGAAGGTGGGTCCTAAAAATCTTACATCTGTTTTTTCTTTCTTAAACGACCTAAGAGGAATAATCTGTGTCTCTGTAAAATGATATTTATCTACTGTCTTGTTGACTTTGCTGCTCTCGAGCCAGCAGCCTCAGTTTAATATCTTAAGTTACTTTTTTAATTTAAAGCACCATGATGTGTTTTTGAATCAGCGTAAACACATTTGATCTCATCTTGCAGCACAGTCATCATGTCCCACATGAGTTTTAGAGGAGACTTTATTACCTGCTGTTTTTAGTTACATTCAGTCTTTGTCTACAGAGCAGCCCGGTGCAGGAGGAGAGGAACGGCCCCCTCCCTCCCTCGAAGCCTCAGGAGCCTTCCTCTAACCACACCGCTCCTGTTCCTGGTGAGTTAAGAATTCTGCACATTCAAAGCACTCTTTTTTAAAACCCTGTTAGAGGTACCACAGTCCTTCATATCTCTGCACTGGCAGCTTGTGGGTAAGGGAATAGATAGAGTAACTAACTCCTAATTAATACAATGTTTGATAAAGCACTGACTATTTTTCAAGGGTAAAAAGGATGAAGACCTCTCTACCTCCAGTTTCTTTTCTTTGTAATAAACTGAATCAACTTCCTGTTGTTTTGAAGTAACTTCCAGTTTAATGTGGAAACAAAGGATAGTCGGTCTTGTTTCCTTATCTCAGTTCCACGTGTCGAGTTGTGTGACAGGGCAGAGGAAGCCTTATGGGCCTTGTCACAGTGCTGTAGATGTTTTCAGACAAGTGTTGCTCACACGGATGATGCAATGAGATTTATTCTTTCCTCTGTCTCCCCTGGTTTTTCTCCAGAGAAATATTTCTACTGATGTGACTCAGCATATCATCAGAGCCCAGATGGTCAGAGGAGCTTGAGAAATTTCTCAGATGTGTTAAAGGGATTGTTTGATTATGTTTAGAATGGAGGTGGTTATATGTCCTTATCAACAGTAGAGCATGACTCCTGATTGGAGGAGCCAGATAGTCATAACAGAAGCTGGTCTGCAGCAGAAGGTATTTTAGCCACTTTAGCGTCCCAACTTAAAATTATTATCAGTCCAAGTGTACTCCATCTATCCATTATCTTGACTGCTTATTCCGTTCGGGGTCACGGGGGGCTGGAGCCAATCCCAGCTGAATTTGTGCGGAAGGTAGGGTACACCCTGGACAGGTTGCCAACCTATCACAGGGCGAACTTGGAGAGACAGGCAACCATTCATGCACACACTCACACCTACGGGCAATTTAGAGTAATCAATTAACCTGGTAAGCATGTTATTGGAGGAAGCCGGAGTACCCGGAGAGACGCCATGCATGCACAGGGAGAACATGCAAACTCCACACAGAAAGGCACATGTCCGACCTAGGTTACAACACTACCCACTGCACCATCGTGCAGCCCTCCAAGTGTACTCCATATTTTGAATATTTACACAGCTGTTGTTTACTGCTGGACAGCCCTTTTGTTGTGAACCATATACCATCTGTAATGCCATACATGCCATGTGCTGTTGTCTGATTTAGATTAGCTGTATCAGTGATTTATAAAGAGAAAGTAAGCACTGGGAAAAGAAAGTAAAGAAAAGTCATTTCAGATCGTTTCAAGGTGGAAAAATTTTCTGAACCAGCGTATGAAAATAAATCACTTGTAGTTTATATGGGCTGACACTGGGAGTGGAAAACTTTGTGGTTAGGTCAATCAAACAGTGTTTATTTGTATAGCGCCAAATCACAACAAACATTATCTCAAGATGCTTTTACAAACATATGAGGTCTAGACCACTCTATGTCAAATTATGAGCATAGACCCAACTTCAAGACAGGGTAAGACTCAGTCTGACCCCACCTTAATCCACCATGAGTATTGCACACATGTTAGACACGCATCTGCTGAGGCCGTGTCGGGTCTTGAAAGAGGGATAGAGGAGAATAAGAGAGAGAGGTGATAGTGATGAGACGAGTATAGACAGGATGAGACAGGATCAGATCCAGTCCCATTTTACAGACAGGACTGAGTCTGATCTCATCTTATCCATGAGCAGAGCACTTTGCAGCATTTAGCAAGTTACAGCTGCAAGGACAAACTTCCTTTAACAGGCAGAAACCTCCAGCAGGACCAGACTCATGTTAGACACACATCTGCTGAGGCCGTGTAAGTAGGCTTAAGTTTGAGCCCCCAACAGTATATCCTATACAAACAGCTGACCTGTGGTTTGAGGCTGAGAAAATGGGAGCATAGAGGATGGTGAAGCTGTGAAAATATTCAGCAATCTCTTGAATTCCTATTTTGGTGTTAAATGGGGCCTTTAAGTGGCTTTGCTAATGCATGCTAACCACCATCTACTATAGTTAACACTCTACCTACACCACCTCAAAAAGTGCCACGTTATCACTTTAGTGGCCGGAGAACAAACCCACCTTTAATGAACGTCTGAAGAATAAAATAACCACCAGCAAGAATCTGAACATGAGAAAGGATCCTGTGTTGGAGCAGCGAGGGCAGCAAGTAGTTGTTCTTAATGCCAGCTGTACCCCACAGCTTCTTATAGGTGCTTCTAATCGTTCTGTCTACAGCTTTAAAGGCTGTAATTATCCTCATTATTAATTAGTCAGTCTGTCACATAGTTTTCCACACTGACTCAAACACATCCTGTATCTCTGGCCTCAGCAGATGTCAAACTTTTAGAATGAATACCTCTGCGACCCTTACAGCTAAGAGGGAAAGTTTGGCAGCATGTTGACTCCCTGTAAGCAGATGGAGTGTGTGTATCTGTTGTGGCACGGTTAACTCTTCCATCGCCTGTCGCTCACAACAACAGACAGCCTCCCTGTGAAGTTGTATCCAGGCAACAATAACAAGGAGAAGCTCGGGTGGTTGAAGTCTCTCCAAAGCCTCATTTTCACTTTCAGAACAGTCACGTCCTCCTGAAGCTGTATTGGTTTAAATTCTTGACCTTCACTGTCTGAATCTCTCCATCTCTTCTCCTCTGTGTTTTCAGACAAAGCGTCTCTACAGTCTGTGAGGAGAACACTCAGGAGTCTCTTCACCTCTCAGAGCAGACCTGCAGAGGGACAGTCTCAGGTCAGTGTGTGTGTGTCTGTGTGAGTGTGTTTGCACTTTTCATAGCTTGTCTGTCCACTTTAAATACTCATGTGTAGCATACATGATAATTATCCATAGACTGTTTAAATAATGGACGTAGTATTATATTGGTAATGCTGAACTCAACCACACTTAGTGTGATGTAAAGAGGCGGAGTTTGAGCCTCCCAGCCAACAGCGATGTGTTCCCACCAGTCAGTCAAGTCAGTCATGTCCTTATTTGGGCAAAACTCCTATTCTAAATATCTTCTGAACCGTCGTGTTATAAAAAAAAATCACCCTCATACAGTGTGTGCCGATAGAGAAATGAACTACGTAGACCTAAACTGTTTTTTGAACCAGGCTGTAAACATGTTTATTTCTGCTGCAAAGATCGTCTTTTTTTGAATTGGTGTGTATGTGGTTTTCAGTGTTTCTGCAGCCAGCCTCTAGTGGACGCCAGATGAACTGCAGTTTATAACACTTCCGCATGGGCTTCATGTTATCACTTTTAAAATGCTTGGTTACAAAGTGCTTCACATGCACAAAACAATAGAAACAAAATACATACACAGAAATAATCAGACAAACAAAGCAAGAGACAGACAGCCGTGGAAATTAGATGGGAGGTTCTATGAAGGCTTGTGTGTACAAATGTGTTTTGAGTAGTTTCTTAAAGCAGACCTGATGGCTTGAGAAAGCAAATTCCAGAGGGAGGGGGCCGTAGATGGAAAAAGCACGGTCACCTTTTTGTTTTATATTCAGAGCAAGGGATGGATAGAAGGATGAGGTTAGATGATCTGAGTGGACGAGGGGTGGAAGAAGGAACAAAGAGTTTGGAGATGTAACTGGGGGTGAGGCCGTGCAGAGCTTTGTATGTGGTTAGAAGGATCTTGAAATTGATTCTGAATTTAACGGGAAGCCAGAGGAGTGATGCAAGAACAAGGGTGATATGGGAGTGACGGTGGGTACGAGTTAGTAATCTGGTGGCTACATTTTGGATTGACTGTAAGCGGTGTAGAGATGATTGACTGAGGCAGGTGTAAATGGAACTGCAATAATCTAAACAGGAGAAAATGAAAGTATGAGTTTATGTGTCAAGGTCAGAAAGAGAAAGCATTGGTCTGATTTTGGCAATATTTCATAGCTGCAGGAAACAGGATTTGATGAGTTTGTGGTCTATGATATTTTAAACATTTATACCTTCTCTCTTAATATTTAACCATCCAACCACATCAGAAGTAGACCCCTTTTCTCCAATGCACTGTATTTAGTCTATCAATAAAGTGCAAGTTAAAGGAACAGTGCATTTTTAAAGTCATTTCTGATAATGTGCCAGCTTAGCTATCTTTGCTATATATCATCTGCAGCCCCTGGGTAGTTGTCATTACACTTATGAGGATGTATAGATAATAACAACATAGAGAAATCTTTGTATGCAGACTATAGAGAACCCAAAGCTGTGCGTTAAATGTAGCAATTGTTTTCAAGAGTACAGAGCATAATTTACGTATGCATAATACGATTTAAGGTTGTTTAAATTAGCTATGAATTAGCATTGACAAACACTTGATTGTTGTTCAGCCATTGTTTTTAATCAGTTTGAAAAGAACAATGTGTGCGACAGTCTCTGACAGGTGTTGGCAAACTGTTCCCTCTTTTGTTATGAATCATTGAAATGCAAATCACCCCGCCGGTCTATTTGGCAAAGCCATCCCAAAACATTCCCACATTGACACCACTGGGTTATAAATATTTATCCATTATTTTTTGCAGGGTGAATTTTTCATTAAGGGGTCTGCTTTCTATTCAGGAAGATACACAGTTATCTGATTGACAGAGGCACAAAGAATACACAAATGCTTCCTCATCCTCAGACAAACTCCCCGAAGTCGAGCCTCTTTTTTTCAACCTTTTCCCGTATGGAAATGGGCGAGCCAGATACTGGAGGTAGAGTTATTATTCAGCCTGGCAGGGAAAGCAATACATGTCATCTTTTGAATGAAAACCACATTGGAAATAAGCATATGCTTGTAAGCTTGCAAGATTAGAATTTGATTTCTGTTGTGCCCACTGCTGTGGCGTGAGAATTACCAGTCTGATTCTCTATTATGTTTTTGGATTCAATCCTACTCCTGCACGGGGATTGTTTTTACAGCAGCGAGCCACAACTCTGCTGTCCTGAATATCAAATAGATTCACAGTAGGAAATTGCCACCAGCAGCAATCACGCCAAACCATGGCTGAACTCTGGCTGTGAATCAGGTATTTGTCTTGTGCATGGCAGGTAACCAGACTCTGACCTTTGGAATATGATCCGCCTGGTGTAATAGTGTCAGCATCTTGTTAATTCTTGCATTTGTATCATTGCTGCGGCTGCAGTGATAAACAATAAGAATGAGAATACACGTACGCAGAATGCAGAGGTGTAATTACTGTTTAGTAAAGGTGAGATAAAAATAACAAGGGACGCCTGTGAAAATGTCAAACTGGTCCTTTATTTGAATGTTTGTGTTTGGTTATTAAAAAGTCCTCTCTCAGCTGTGATTGCATGTGATAGGCAGTTGTTTCAATACTTACTTTTGCATTCCCACAATAAGTCCTTACAAGGTGAACTAAGGTACAGGGGTACTTGGGAAAAACTGGGTTTTTGCAAACACTATTTTACTGCTGCTTCCTGGACACAAACACACATTGTTTACACCTTAAGGACTCCTGTGCTCTGGTAGTACAACAGTGGTGCATGCTAACACTGACAACAGATGAGGTGATGAGATCGGCCTCCATCAGACTCCGCTGTCTTCTGCTCAATAAATGTTGTTTCATGGATCTGTTTAAGCATCCTTAGATAATTGTAACAAGCTGCTGGATCTTCTTCTTCTTCTTCTTCTTCTTCTTCTTCTTCTTCTTCTTCTTCTTCTTCTTCTTCTTCTTCTTCTTCTTCTTCTTCTTCTTCTTCTTCTTCTTCTTCTTCTTCTTCTTCTTCTTCTTCTTCTTCTTCTCTTCTTCTTCTTCTTCTTCTTCTTCTTCTTCTTCTTTCTTCTTT